>NW_026511524.1:0-41715 GCF_027579735.1 Bombina bombina
ATGCACGATTTCCCCATAGACATCAATGGGAGAGCCGGCTGAGAAAAAGTCTAACACCTGCAAAAAAGCAGCGTAAAACTCAGTAACGCAGCCCCATTGATTCCTATGGGGAAACTAAAGTTATGTTTACACCTAACACTCTAACATCAACCCCGAGTCTAAACACCCCTAATCTTACACTTATTAACCCCTAATCTGGTGCCCCCGACATTGCCAACTACCTTGCAATATACTTTAATAACCCCCTAATCTGCCGCCTTCTGGAAATCCGGCCGGCACCTACAATATACTTATGAACCCGCTAATCTTCTGCCCCCAACATCGCTTGACACCTACATTATATTATTAACCCCTAATTCTCCCTCCCCCAATGTCGCCGCAACCTAACCTACATTTATTAACCCCTAATCTGCAGCCCACCAACGACGCTGCCACTATTCTAAAGTTATTAACCCCTAAACCTAAGTCTAACCCTACACTAGCAATCAGGCCAATAGATTGAGCTGGCATTCTATAGGCTGTTCCAATCAGCCAATAGAATGCAAGCTCAATCCTATTGGCTGATTTGAGCAGCAATAGGATTGAAGTTCAATCCTATTGCTGATTGCATCAGCCAATAGGATTTTTTCTATCTTAATTCCGATTTGACTGATAGAATTCTATCAGCCAATTGGAATCTAAGGGACGCCATCTGGATGACATCACTTAAAGGTACATTCATTCCAAAGAAGCCGTCGATTGAAGAGGATGCTCTGCGCTGGATGTCTTGAAGATGGAGCTGCTTGGATGAAGACTTCTGCCCGTCTGGAAGACCACTTCTGCCCGTCTGGAGGACCACTTCTGCCGGCTTCGTTGAGGACATCTTGCCGCTTGGATGAAGACTTCTCCCGGTAAGTGAATCTTCGAGGGTTAGTGTTAGGATTTTTAAGGGTGTATTGGGTGGGTTTATTTTTTAGGTTAGGGCTTTGGGCAGCAATAGAGCTAAATGCCCTTATAAGGGCAATGCCCATCCAAATGCCCTTTTCAGGGCAATGGGGAGCTTAGGTTTTTTTAGTTAGGCTTTTATTTGGGGGGTTGGTTGTGTGGGTGGTGGGTTTTACTGTTGGGGGTTTGTTTGTATTTTTTTTTACAGGTAAAAGAGCTGATTTCTTTGGGGCAATGCCCCGCAAAAGACTCTTTTAAGGGCTATTGGTAGTTTAGTTTAGGCTATTTTTTTTTTTTTTTGGGTGGGTTTTTTTTTTTTTTTTTGATAGGGCTATTAGATTAGGTGTAATTAGTTTAAAGATCTTGTAATTTGTTTTTTATTTTCTGTAATGTTTGTTTTTTTGGTAATTTAGCTAATTTTATTTAATTTATTTATTATTATTATTATTTATACTTTATTTATGAAGCGCCATCATATTCCGCAGCGCTGTCCATGGATACAGATCATTTAAATAAAACAATAGTATAAAACTTCTAAGACTAAGAGACAGGACAGAATTTACAAACACATACAGGAGGAATCGGGGGCCCTATTCCCGTGGGAACTTACAATCTAGAAGGGTAGGAGGTTGAGAAACATGAGGTGAGGACTGCAAGATTGAGAAAGATGTTAATGCAGAGTTAGAGGAGGGAAATGTTGTTAGGTAAAAGGAATATTATTGAGTTGGATGGTAGGCTTCTCTGAACAGAAAAGTCTTCAGAGAGCATTTAAAGGAAGAAAGATTTGGGCAAAGCCTGACAGCACAATGGAGAGTGTTCCAGAGGGTAGGTGCTGCACGACAGAAGTCCTGCAGTCTAGCATGAGAGGAGGTGATAGTCGCAGAAGCAAGGAGCAGGTCATTGTTGGATCTTAGTGGACGAGCTGGAGTATACTTGTTGATTAGAGAGGATAGGTAGAGGGGAGCGGTATGCAAGGGTGAGAATTTTGAATTTAATTCTACTGTGTATGGGGAGCCAATGAAGGGACTCACAGAGAGGTGCAGCAGATACAGAGCGATGGGAAAGGTGGATCAGTCTGGCAGAGGCATTTAGGATGGATTGAAGAGGGGAGAGGCGGGAAAGAGGAAGGCCAGTAAGTAGGTTATATTGCAGTAGTCAAGTCGGGAAATAACAAGGGAGTGGATTATTTGCTTTGTGGTGTTAGCGCACAGAAAAGGTTGAATCTTGGAAATGTTGCATAGATGGTTGCGGCAGGATGTAGAAAGCGATTGGATATGGGGGGTGAAGGATAGATTTGAGTCAAGTGTAACTCGAGGCAGCGGATTTGGGGCGATGGGGAAATGGTGATGCCATCAACAGGGATAGAGAAGTCACAGGTCGGCGTAGAGGTTGAGGGGGGATAAGAAGGAGCTCAGTCTTGGACATGTTAATCTTTAGGTGGTGAGAGGCCATCCAGGAAGAAATACCAGATAAGCACTTGCTGACATGAGAGAGGACAGAGGGAGAGAGAGCAGGGGTGGAGAGGTAGATCTGGGTGTCATCAGCATAGAGGTGATATTTGAAGCCATAACTGTTGATAAGTTTACCCAGTGAAGAAGTATAAATGGAGAAGAGTAGAAGACCCAGAACAGATCCTTGAGGTACTCCAACAGACAGAGGCATTAGAGAGGAGGAGTCATTGGCAAATGACACAGAAAAAGACCTGTGAGAAAGATAAGAGTGAAACCAGGAAAGAGCATTGCCACAGAGGCCAAAAGAGCTAAGGGTCTGTAGGAGGAGGGGGTGATCAACTGTGTCAAAGGCAGCTGAGAGGTCAAGTAGGATGAGTATTGAGTAGTGGACAAAATTTTTAGCAGAGAGAAGATCGTTCGTAACCTTGGTAAGGGCAGTCTCAGTTGAGTGTTTGGGGCGGAATCCGGATTGCAGGGGGTCAAGAAAGGAGTTGGCAGACAGGAAGTGGGTTATGCGATTATAAACTAGTTTTTCAAGGAGTTTTGATGTTAGTGGGAGCAGTGATATTGCGCGGTAGCTTTCAGGAGAATTAGGGTCAAGGGAGGGTTTTTTGAGTATGGGAGTGACTATTGCATGTTTGAAAGAAGATGGGAATGAACTGGTAGAAAGAGATAGGTTGAAGATGTGGGTAAGAGCAGGAGTGAGGGTAGAAGATAGGGAGGGTATTAGATGGGAAGGTATAGGGTCGAGTGGGCAGGTAGTGAGGCGTGAGGAAGATAGCAAGGAGGAAACTTCATTTAATTGTATTTAATTGTAGGGGATTTAGTTAATTATAGTGTAGTGTTAAGTGTTATTTGTAACTTAGGTTAGGTTTTATTTTACAGGTAATTTTGTATTTATTTTAGCTAGGAAGTTATTAAATAGTTAATAACTATTTAGTAACTATTCTACCTAGTTAAGAATAACATACAAACTTGCCTGTAAAAATAAAAATAAACCCTAAGCTAGATACAATGTAACTATTAGTTATATTGTAGCTAGCTTAGGGTTTATTTTATAGGTAAGATTTAGTTTTAATAGGAATAAATTTAGGTAATGATAGTAATTTGTATTTAGATTTTTTTAAATTATATTTAAGTTAGGGGGTGTTAGGGTTAGGGTTAGACTTAGGTTTAAAGGGTTAATACGTTTAGAATAGTGGCAGCGACTTTGGGGATGGCAGATTAGGGGTTAATAAATGTAGGAAGGTGTCGGCGATGTTGGGGGCAGCAGATTAGGGGTTAATAAATATAATGTAAGTGGCGGCGATGTCCGGAGCGGAAGATTAGGGTTAATAAGTATAATGTAGGTGTCGGCGATGTTGGGGGCTGCAGATTAGGGGTTAATAATATTTAACAAGTGTTTGCGAGGCGGGGGAGTGAGCGGTTTAGGGGATTAATATGTTTATTATAGTGGCGGCGATGTCTGGAGCGGCAGATTAGGGGTTAAAAATGTTATTATAGTGTTTGCAATGTGGGAGGGCCTCGGTTTAAGGGTTAATAGGTAGTTCATGGGTGTTAGTGTACTTTTTAGCACTTTAGTTATGAGTTTTATACTACAGCTTTGTAGGGTAAAACTCATAACTACTGACTTTAAAATGCGGTACGAATCTTGACGGGTTAGGGTGTACCGCTCACTTTTTGGCCTCCCAGGACAAACTCGAAATAACAGTGCTATGGAAGTCCCATAGAAAAAAGGCTTTACGAAATTTACGTAAGTTGGTTTGTGGTAAGGCCAAAAAAGTGTGCGGTGCCCCTAAACCTGCAAGACTCGTAATACCAGCGGGCGTAAAAAAGCAGCGTTAGGACCTGTTAACGCTGCTTTTTCACCTAACGCAAACCCGTAATCTAGCCTATTGTTTTTTGTAAAACTGTGAACTCTTACTTGTCTATATATATATATATATATATATATATACACTGTATATATATAGCAAGACACGAGTTTCGCTTTCTCTAAAATGAAGGGGATTATTATAGTTTGAGAACTCTGATTGATTACTTTTCTGCACCGCCCTATGATCTTATAAAAGTCCCAGTTTTCTAAGGACTGCCTAGCCATGCTCCTGATCTATTTAACTTCCCAATCACTTATTGCAGCACCTTTTATTTCCCATCCAACCCCAACATGAGATACTCCATCACAAGTTTGCTGTGACTCTGACTCAAATCAGTCCCCAATCCTGGATAGTCTTCAGAAAATGTTACGAGTATATAGGTTAGATGAGTGGGAAGATTAATGTGGATAGTGAGTAGGGATGTTGTGCTGCCCCCCAGCTCACATCAGTAGGCAGGTACTGGGGTGCAAAAGTGAAAAATCCTCCCATAATTTTATTAGACCATTATTAACTTTTTTTTTTTAGTTTAAGTTGTATCCCAGTGATCACTCTGCAGTGTAAACTGCCTCTAGATTGGAAGAAGAAGTGCAAAGTGCAGAGAACATGCGCAGGTGCTCTATTGCCAGCTTTTCTACGACATATTTGGTCTTTACCTTCCTCCTAGAGATAGCCTGGTAGATTTTAAGATGGTGGTAGGCTCTAAAATCAATAGTCTACTTATTTATTTATTTTGAGAGAATGTTGTAAACATTTTGCCTGTCCCTTTAGTGGTCAAAGTCAGTCCGATGTCCAAAGCTTCCATACTTCCCGCTGTCCCTCCCACAGCTTTTCCTTTGCTATAAATGTTCCAGTTTCCAAAGTGAAACCAGGCACTGCCATGATTCTGCTCACAGGGTACAATACTATGTATGCTATGGCCCTGCCTACAGAACACACATGCCTTTGCCCACAAACCGTCCTCACTCAGCCTAGGCCTTCCAGACCCAGACGTCATCAGGCAAATGTTGGTAAGTCTGAATTTCTGTTCATGCAGGCATGTTTTTAATCACTGTTGCAACGTATGAGTAGTATTTGAAAAAAGATAAGAGTTGTTGTATATGTAACATGGACAGCTAGCACTGCATGAAAATATCCAAGGGCAAGAGAAGAAAGTGTACATTTTATTTAAAATAAATTCTGTTACAGCTTCTGCTTTCTATTCTGCCCAGTTTAACACATTCAGGACTGGCCACACAGTAAAGAACAGGCAGGGTTCACTAATACCAAGAGCCTTGGTCTGTCAAGACGACTACATGAGGGTAAATTGTGATCAAACTTTCACACTAACATAATTATGTACTAATGTAGTAATATATTAGAGGGTTTTTTTAGCAAGATTTTTTTTATATACCCATAATCAGTTCTTATTTTTCAATCTGCACTTACAAAGTTTTGTACATAACCCATCAACATCTAGACCAGTGATGGCTAACCTTGACACCTCAGATGTTTTGGAATTACATTTCCCATGATGCTCAACTAGACTGCAGAGTGCTTAAGCATCATGGGATATGTAGTTCTGAAACATCTGGGGTGTCAAGGTTACCAATCACTGATCTAGATTGTGTTAAATTAGTTTGCAATCTGCTCTCAGTTCTGAACTAATCAACTTCTCACTTCAGTTCTTAATCCAACTTCCTACTAGATTTAGTTCTGTGTGTCTGTGAAAACTATACTCTTTCAATATTTTAGGTGTCAGAGAGCTCTAGCTGCTTTCTCTCTGCACACGCAGAGCTTGACATGAACAGAACAACAACCAAATATTTAAACGAATAGGTTTTTAAACACTGTGAACAATATATTAAACAATCCGTGATGTAGCCATTTTCCCTGCATGGATCTTTGATAAATATATGTTAATTAGTCACAATACATATCAGTTTCTCATAGTGCTAATGAATACTGTGAGCCTATATTGTTATGTTGCACTCTGAACAACAAAGTTAAAACAAGCCTTATTTTCTTGCCAAGTATCTTGCCAAGAATTGTTGCAATTACAAATGTTTAGGCATTCTCATGTTTATTTCTTTTTATTTTGCGAGAAATATTAATTCCATCTCTAAAAGCAAAGTTTTAATATGAACTGCTGATGATGACTGTTTGATTAATTATTTGTGCAGGGAATCAGGAAAAGTTTTCAATCCCTTAGCTTAGTAGCTAAGTGATTATCATTATGTCTGCTACAGATGAGATCTGATTGCTTATTGTTCATAACTTAGCCAGCAACTAGAGAGTTTTTTGCATTTAACATATAACATATCCACCTTTATCACTTTAATCTATATTCAATTTAAATAAACTCTGTGCTGCAAAGAGTTGTAAAGAATCTAATAAATGGGCTATACAAAATACCTTTGTGCTACACTATATCAAGGTTTTTCAGTAAGCTCATCATACAATTTCTATAATAATTTAAATGCAAAACTAAGTCCACTCAACTTTTGTAAATCATTGCCCTAAAGTGATTAAGCTCTTTTCTCACACACAAAAAATACTAGCCCATTCTACAATACAAGTAATCCCCACTCCCCCCTCCCCCCAAAAAAATAAGAAAACCTAAGAAAAAAAAACCCAACCAAAAAAGCCTATCACTAAACCCTAAATATAGTACTCACCAACCTTGAATCCGGCTTCCACATGATCGCCAACTGCGGTGCTCTTCTATCTTGGCGGTGGTGGTCCATTTTCAACCCGGTGACAGTGGTCTATTTTCATCCTGGTGACGGTCTACTACCTTTATCCATCTTCTTTTCTTCCTATCTTCTAATCTTTCATCCCTGACGTCCTCTTCATCCAGTCACCCACCTCACAATGAATTTTGAATGCGAGGTACACCCTTTATATAGTGGTACCCTTGAATTCCTATTGGCTGATTTTCATTATTAAATTCAAAACATCCAATAGAATGAAACTTTATCTATTGGTTGATTTGAAAATCAGCCAATAGGAATGCAAGGATACCTGTATATAGAAAGGTTACCTTGCATTCAAAATTCAGTGTGCAGTGGGTGACCAAATGAAGAGGACATCGGGGACGGACGATCCGAAGATAAGAAGAAAAGAAGAAGAATGAAGAAAGAAGACTGCCAACGGGATGAAGATGGGGGACCACCTCTGCCGGGATGAAGATGGACTGCCGCCAATGGGATAGAAGAGGAGCACTGCAGTTGGTGATCATGTAGGAGCCGAATTCAAGTTTGGTGAGTACCATCTTTGGGGTTTAGTTATAGGCTTTTTGGGGTGTTTTTTTTTTTTGGCCAGAAAGACCCAAATGCCATTTTCGTGCAATTTTTATGTGGGGGGTTATTTGAATTCTAGAGTAGGCTAGTATGTTTTTTGTGAATCGAGTAATGCCCTGAAAAAAGCCATTAGCTATATATTGTTAGTATAGTTTTAGAATAGGCATAACAGTTTGTTTGTTTTTAAATAATATTTCTGTAATGGTAGGTTTTTTAATTTCTGTAATGGTAGTTTTTCTATGTAATTTTAGGGTTTTTTCAAGCAATGTTAGTTTTTTAAGGGGGTGTTTGGTTAGGGGGTTAGCTGGTTAGGAGGTTTAGATGTTAGTGGGTATTTTGCAATGGGGGTTGTGGTGGTTTAAGGGTTAATAGTGTAGTGGGGTATTTTGTGATGGGCTATGTGGTGGTTTAGGGGTTAATAGTGTAGAGGGGTAGTTTGAGATGTGGGGGTGTGGTGGTTTTGGGGTTAATAGTGTAGTTTAGTGCAACTGTTTCCTCCGGCCAAACTCTTAAGCGACTTTGTATATTGCGACCATGCTAACGTTTTCTCCCCATAGACTTCATGGGGCACTGTTAAAATAAACCCTTATTGCTTCCCTGCTAACCTGACACCACATTAGATCAACTGCGCTGAACCTGAAGGTAGTTATCAATACTTTAAATTGTATTTTTATTTTAAAATAGATATATATATATATATATTATTTTTTTTTTTTTTTTATATATATATATATATATATATATATAACATATAGATATGTATATAGATATATATTGTGTATGCAAATATAGATAGAAATATCTTCTATATGAAGAACATTGGAATTCCAAGTATTTCTTTTTAAAACACATAAAAAATGATTTTGCCTGTTTCAAGGCATTTCACTGGAAAGTGTGTGTATTTGTGTGTGTGTGTGTGTGTGTGTGTATATATATTTATATATATATATATATATACACACAGTCATGGCCAACAAAAATGGCACCCCTGCATATCTGTCAGATAATACACTACTTCACCCAGAAAATTGTTGCAATTACAAATGTTTAGTCATTCTCATGTTTATTTAGTTTGTTTGTATTGATATGACACAAAAAAGTGGAGAAAAAAAGCCAAATCTGATACATTCCACACAAAACTCCAAAAATGGACTGGACAAAATTATTGGCACCCTCAATTTAATATTTGGTAGCACAACTCTTGGAAAAAATAACTGAAATCAGTTGCTTCCTGTAGCCATCAATTAATTTCTTACACCTCTCTACTGGAATTTTGGACCACTCTTCTTTTACCAATTGCTAAAGGTTTCTCAGATTGGAAGGGCTCCTTTTCCCAACTGCTGTTTTGAAATCTCCCCACAGGTGCTCTATTGGATTGAGATCTGGACTCATTGCTGGCCAGTTCATACTCTACAGCGCTTTGTCTTAAACCATTTCTGGGTGCTTTTTGACGTGTGCTTTGGGTCATTGTCCTGCTATAAAACCCATGACCTCTGATGGAGACCCAACTTTCTGACACTGGGCCCTACATTGCACCACAGAATTCTTTGGTAGTCTTCAGATTTCATAATGCCATGCACACAGTCAAGACATCCTGTGCCGGAAGCATCAAAGCAACCCCAAAACATCAGTGAACGTCCACCATGTTTGACTGTAGGGACTGTATTCTTTTCTTTAAACGCCTCATCTTTTTTCCGAAAACAGTAATTAATGGGTTTTACCAAAAAGCTGTAATTGTGTTTCATCTGTCCACAGCACATTCTCCCAAAAGGATTTTGGCTTCCTCAGGTAAGTTTTGGCAAACTCCAATTTGGATTTTTTATGTTTCTGTGTCAGCATTAGGGTCCTTCTGGGTGTTCTACCATAGCGTCCCTTTTCATTCAGATAGCGACGTATAGTGCGAGCAGACACATTTGTACCCTGTGCCTGAAGGTCAGCTTGAATTTGTCTGGAAGTTGATCGAGGTTCTTTATCCACCATTCAAACAATCCTTTGTTGCAATCTTTGATCAATTTTTCTCTTTTTCATCCACGTTCAGGGAGATTAGCTACAGTGACATGGGCTGTAAACAATGTTGCACACTGGAAACAGGAACATTAAGATCCCTTGTTAAATCTACCCCTATATGTGTATACATGTGTATTAATGTGCTTATATTTGTGTATATGTGCACATACATATTTACACATAAATACACATGTATAAACGTATACACACACACACATATATATAATATATATACATATATATACTGTGTGTGTATATATATATTATATATATATATATATACAAACACTCACATACACATATTTAGACATATCTATATACATTGGATCCCTTCCCAGACAAACAGTTTGCCATATACCATATCCTTTAAAATAATTTATTTTCATTAAAAAGTATATATATGTGTGTAATACTTTATTTTAATGTGTTTTACGTGTGTTCTTTTCCAACTTTTTTTAACCTTTACATTTTCCAGTTTAATGGTAGCGTGGTCAAGTGAAACTGGTTATCGTGCGTGTGCTATCATTAGCACAACTTTTAATCTAGCCCAGAATATTTCTTAAAAATGCTCATCTTGCTCATGAACAAGTGGTACGACATGTATGTGTGAAAATATTTACCTTAGCTCGAGTGTATTGTTTAGAACATTGGAACATATATACATGCAAACAGGTGTATGATATGTATTAATACTTTCCCCTTCTGATAAACCGCAGCCGTCCCACAGTCTCTCCCAAGGTCTGTGTGAATAGATCAGGTGTGCTAGCTGGAGGCGCCTCCAGCTAGCACACCTGAACATTGGAACATACCTGTAAAGTTTCCTCAATGTCATATGATTACCCCCATGGAACCCCATATATTCTCTATGTATCCAATGCCCATTATTAATAAAGAAAACATTGGGGCCGAATTATTAAGCTCCGAATGGATCACGAACACGATCATGCTGATTGACACTCCCTGCTAGCGGTGCAAATCTGCAGGGAGCGTCACTGCACAAGCAGTTCAGAAGAACTGCTTGTGCAATGATAAATGCCGACAGCATTTGCAGGCCAGGGCTGGATGCCTTAGTCCCACCCAGCTACCAGCATTATTATTTGTGCATAATTACGGACTAGCCCTTCTTTGCCACTGACTTTGTTGCTGTGTCTGTGAGCCAGGTCAGGGCTGGTCCCCATAATTACATACAAATTTTTCATTTTTGATAAAATACGACTTTTGATGAACGCTTGTTACGGTTTTTGATGCACCTTATCAATAACATTTTTTTCTTTTGTATTTTTGTGTGAATGGTTCAGTAATTCGTTTTGTATGATTTTTAAGTTACAATCTTTATTGTGCACTTTTGTAATGTATGCTAGCTTCATCTTCCCATATGAAAACACAGTAAAGGCCCTTACTGTGACACTGTTTTCAGGGTAAAAAGTGGCATTAGATATAAGATATAATTCCACCAGGGAAATAGAAGGGCTGTTGAGCATTCTTATAAAATCTCACCAGCCCCGAGAGTTTTTTGTTTTTGAGCCCTTTATGTATTTGTAAATCAAACTAGTACATTTTACTTGTCAGCTTTGGGCTATGGTTAAATAACAAAAATGCCGGCTGCTCTGCCTTAAAATGCTTGTATCTTATTGTAGTGCATTCTGGGCTAGATTACAAGTGGAGTGCTATTTTTAGGAACAATATTCTGTGTATAGGACAGTGGCCACAATATTTTCAGTGTGTTTTTTTAAAATTTGCACAATGTTAATCACATATTTAAAAAGAAAACATGTTTTTATCCGCTACAATTGTACTCAACTGAAAGTTCCCACTTTACAGAATAGGTTAACGTCTAATATCATGGTTGTACTGTATCAAATGTGATATTAACAGTTTGTAATTGATGATTGTAGCGGCTCAGTATATACAATATTAAAAATAGTCTTCTTTTAAAACACAATTTACATAGCCCAAAGTTTAAAAAACACACTTTTGTAAACCGGAAATCTTACAGCCACCGTCTTCTGCGGGATATTAATATCCTGTACGCAAATCTTTTTCCTAAAAATAAAAAAACATATTTCAGATATAGTTAGAGCAGGAAATGTGATCTAGGAGGCACGGAGGGACAAGCTTGACTGGCCTGACACTATTATCACACCTCGTTACGAGATTTGGGCCCTCCTTTTCCTTGACCTACATGAATAAATGCTGTAACTAATTATACTGATATAGAAATGAGGGCATTCTCCTATTCAGGGCATATGTCAATGTCTACTATTAAACTCTGGTATGCTGTTATGTTATGTCTTTGATTTGCTACATGTGTACTTGTTGTTTTGATACATGTTGCTTGATAGTTGTTTAATATCGTGTGGTCTAATTGATTGAGCCACCGCTCTTAGAAGAAATGAAACTGTATATTCCCATTAAGATATTTTAGTAGTCTAACCATCTCTTCTTTTTTGCCCCTTTCATGCCTACAGTGATGTATATTGCATATCACAGTGCACATGACTTACAAAGATTTTTACGTATGTTTATGTCTATACCTGTAAACTTTAAAATATAAAATATATAAAATTACACAATATACTATTTTACAGTATAATACTTATGTATAACATACTATATACAAATGTGAAGTATGTCCACAATGCCCCAGCTCAAATAGGTTCATTATTAATTTACAATTTTAACTACTGTATTGAAACTAAGGAGTTTCAATTTATATTCACAGATGTAAATTGTATTGCCATGCCCCACTTTCTATAGAGAATATTTACATTAAACCCTTAATACTGCTTATAACATTCTGCCATTGGCAGAAAACCCTCACATCCAACAGGGAAATTAACTAAATTGTGAAACAACCTTTAACCAATGTTTTAATCCCATTTCACTAGCACTTTAGATTGTGATGCGGATACCTTTACAACATAAGGCTATTGTGACAATGATTTCAACATGAGGCCCTCAGAGTGAACAGGAAAACAATAGTGGACTTTAATGACCCTTAAATATAATCACGGTATTTTTGTGTGTGTGTCAAGTATAGCTGACATAAAATAACGATATAGAAAGATAAGATAAAATGAGATATAGGTAACAAAGAGCACTTGATACAGTATTACAATACAGATAGATCTCCATATCAATTAGCTACGTGGATTATGGATACAGAAGCCCTGGTATAAGCATGTCTACAACAGAGCACAAACACAGACTCAAGGTTAATAGCAAAATATGTTCTTTCATGTTTTATTACTCATTTACTGAGAGAATACGGTGGTAATTGGGGGATTTAACATGAACGTACTCTACAACTTGGCTCCAGTTTATAAATAATTACAGCCTGCAAAGATAAAATAAAATTGCTATTCTCCGTTAATAACCTTTGTTATTTTAATCCACCTTAGGCTTTCTTATTCAAATAAAGTAATTAGAAAAGATTAAACCAGAGAGCAACTATTACAGGGGCTTAGTTATTCCCAGGGTGGTCCCTGTATTATGGAATGGGTTGAAGGTTATGCTGATTATTGATTATATGGATTACATGCCTATCCTTTAAATAGATTAATCATACAGTGAATAAATGAGAAATATATATTGAAGTATTTTTTTATATATATGAATAGCATATATCAATAATAAAGCACAACATTATCAAAGATCTTTCACCAGCACCATTACTAACATCACAGCATTGGAATAACTGCCAACCAGCAAAAGGAATACTCTTGATTTCAAAGCAAGTTGCCTGTATACTATACATAAGTGATGTGCATAGAGATTTATGTTGATCATTGTCTGACATCAGAATTCAGCAGGTCTTTTTTGGTCACTCTCTTAACAAGTTGCCATTTGTATCTTTTTATCATTCTACATATATCTACACATACATTCCTTCACTGACTATAACTTTATGACAGAGCTGGGGCAGTACCGGAAAACTAAGACCATTGGTCTTCCTGAGAAGCTACAGGTCAAATATCTCAAGCCGTGACAATTCCAAAACACAGAAGATTTGGAAGGTCTGTATATTTTTTGGATGTTCTCATTGTCGGTACGATAAAATAACTCACCCCCCTCCATGCAGAACAACTTCCATAGTAATAAACAGTATTATGTGCTTCACACTTCCTCTGGGTGCTACATCATAGACTCAGTTTTTTTACTTTAAGATTCCTTGAGTGCAATCTTGTTACATGATGAGTTTGCCAATGTGGTGGCTTAGAGGCCCATTTATCAAGCTCCGAATGGAGCTTGAGGGCCCATGTTTCTGGTGAGTCTTAAGACTCGCCAGAAACAGCAGTTATGACGCAGCGGTCTAAAGACCGCTGCTCCATAACCCTGTCCCCAAAAAACAAAAACAAAGAGTGTGGGGAGCGCCCCAAAGAGGCCGACAAGGGTGGGGGAGTGGTCATAATGAACAGCACTTATTACCATGAGGAAGCATATAGACTGCTGGGAGATTCACAGACCTATAAAAGACTTCAGAATGACCCTGGGGACAAATATGCTAAACAAATAGAAATATTACTTAAAGATGCTCTTTCCAATAGTTTAATTAATGATTCTGAACATAAATTTTTAAATATACAGAATTTTAGGACCCCAATTTTTTATTTCCTCCCTAAAATTCACATAGCACCTAGAGAGGCCCCCTGGTCGGCCCATAATATCAGGTATCCAGTCAATTACATCCAACCTCTCTCATTACATAGATTATTTTTTACAGGGCTATGTGAAAAGTCTACCCTCATATTAATCCAATTCCACACATTTTTTGAACGTAATCGAGACAGTAAATTGGCAAGATAATATGATTTTGGTGACGTGTAACGTTAGTGCACTTTATACCAACATTAAACATGATTTAGGTATAAAGGCAATAGATTATTATTTGAGTCAGGATGGTAATATGTTGGAGAAGCAAAGAAATTTTATCCTTGAGTGTGCTGATTTTATTCTGAACAAAAACTATTTTAAGTTTGATGAAAAATACTTTCTACAGATCAATGGGATGGCTATGGGCACAAGGTTCGCACCCAGTTACGCAAATTTATTCATGGGGAGATTCGAACATCAATTAATAGAAAACTCACCATGGGGTGCGAACCTTGTGCTCTATAGGCGTTACATTGATGATATGTTTTTTATCTGGAAGGGAGATTTGCAGCTTTTAAATTTATTTATAGAGGATTTAAATGATAATAATTTTGGACATAGTTTTACCCATGAGTTCAGTTTTAATAAAATAAATTTTTTGGATATTGAGTTAGAAATAGTCAATGGACAGATACACACTAAAACGTATTTTAAGAAAGTTGACTCTAATAACTACATTGACTCCAATAGCTGTCACCATGAAACTTGGAAAAGGAATATACCGAAAGGCCAGCTTTTAAGAATTAGAAAAAACTGTACAGAAATAGGAGAATATGAGAGACAATCAGAAATTTTGGTGGATAGATTTAAACAGAAAGGTTATGATAAGAATAGGGTTGAAAAACTAGTCGCAGAGATCAAAGATGTAGATAGGAAACTATTACTAAAAAAGAAATACAAAAAGGAAGAAAATTTGGTTAATAAAGATATGGATATACCCCTAATCACAACTTATTCATCACAATACAAACATTTTGGAAAAATAGTGAATAGACACTGGCATCTACTTCTAAAAAACCCTCTATTAGGCACAAGTCTAAATAAAAAACCAAGATTCATTTATAAAAAAGCACAAAACCTTAAAACACTATTGGCTCCAAGTGAATATAAAAAGAAAAATAACTTGATGTGTGATCAAGGTTTTAAAGATTTGGAAGGAAAGAAAATAGAGGGTTTCTTCCCATGTCATTTTTGCAAATCCTGTAAGCACAGCAACAAATTAAAATAAATTAAGTCTCCAAAAACAGGATTTTTTTTTAAAATAAATGGAATCATACGGTGCACTGATGCAAATGTGATATATCTGATAAAATGTGACTGTGATTTAATCTACTTAGGCCAAACAGGTAGGAAATTAAAAGACCGTATTAGGGAACACTTATTGTGTATTGAACACAAAAGACAGGATACTGTACTTTACAGACATTTTGCAGAAGTACATCAAGGTAACGTCAATAGTATGAAATACTGGGGTTTTAAGAAAGTATTACAAGATGGCAGAAGGGGTGATATAGAGAAAAAACTATTACGCCAAGAAGCCGAATTAATATTTAATTTCGGATCATTATCCCCTCTGGGCCTTAATAGTGAACTTGATCTAAACCATCTAATATGAATAACCCCCTTTTTCTTTTATTTCTCTTTTCTTTTTAGATAAGGCCTCTTAGAATAATCAGAAGGGAGGTATCAAAGAAATTCTAGTATGATTCACCTCTAAACTCCCTTGAGTTATAGATTAATATTTGTAGGTTAGATATATCCACACCCCCCCTTTTTTTTTAGATATCTATCTATTCCCTATATATGAATTAATGTGAATTTTACAATGAATTTTTAATAAGTGAATTTTTAACATTGTTAAGTAAGTGAGTTTTATAGATTATTATAGATTTTATTAATCTTTTCTCACATCAGGATTGTGTGATCTTGTTTAGAGATAAGGGGTTGGGGGAGTAGAGTTATAAAAATAGTGCCAGGTTTTACCCAAATTTACATATTACACATAATATCCAAATACTGGAATTGTGGATTCTGCAAGGAGGCAAAACCTGGAGTGGATTGCTCACTGAGAGACCTAACAACAACTAGACAAACTAGTTGTAACTGAGAGTACAACAAAGTTATAAAGAGAGAGTAAATCCACTTATGTAAAATCACACTTTTTCTCTACTGATATCATAAGGTTTCCCAAAAAATAATAAAAAAGTTAAAAACGGACGATAGGAGAGACAAAGCTGCCCCTATCGGACCCCTGATGCGCGTTTCACGAACGTGTCGACCCCCTCTGAGGAAGCGTTCGTGAAACGCGCGTCAGGGGTCCGATAGGGCAGCTTTGTCTCTCCTATCGTCCGTTTTTAACTTTGCTTACTCTTGTGATAATTTATGTACTAAGTAGTTAATACTATATCCTCTTATCCTTTATTGCATATGTAAAAGTAAAACAGCCCTCGGATTGTAAGGGCTTAGTTAACTTTAACTTACTTGGATTGAGGATATTTAATAGTGACATATTGACTTAAAGGCTATTATGCTAACCACAGAGTTTAAGTGGTTTTAATTCACAGCTTTTGCTACTGTATGAGTGTGAATTCCTTAGTTGAATTAATAAACTATAATGTGTGAATGATTGGGAACGATTTTTATTATTTTTTTGGGAAACCTTATGATATCAGTAGAGGAAAAAGTGTGATTATACATAAGTGGATTTACTCTCTCTTTATAACTTTGTTGTACTCTCAGTTACAACTAGTTTGTCTAGTTGTTGTTAGGATTGTGTGATATTATGATTGTAGTTCTAAAGAACTTATTTAATATTATATCTCAATTTTAAACAAATGAAGTTTTCTTAATATTTTATATTTCCTAAATATAGAATTTTATAAAAATTTTATAAAATGTATTAAAACTATATTTAGTATTGCCACCATTTTTCATTTTATGATATATTTGGGATGATCTTTCCGAAATTTTAGTTTAATTTGAAATCGTAAAAAGGATAAATGAATGGAATGCATTTTGTCCACCTAACATAGCCAAAAACTGAGTTCTGTATTGTGCAACAAAGGGTTAATCTTATAATGCCTTTAATGACTTGATGCCTTTAATAGATTTTGCCTTAAATAGAGGAGGAGCTGAGGAAAAAAGTATCTTGACAAAGGCTCGGGAAGAGCCGACACGTGTTGATCTGATCCACAGCGTCCTATGAGAGATTAAGCCACAATACTGGTTGTATGATCCTAAGCCCTGTCTGTGTAAATTAGCAGGTGAAGAATTTGTCAAAGTGAATACAGTCTGACTCCCATAACCGCAACACCAGCGTCAGAGTGGGACACTGAAGAACTCTGGTCCGTCTGACTTGCTGCTGGGGCGATAGGAGTTGAAGATTCGAATAAGCGCGCGCACCACCTGATTGGTTAACCGGACTTCCAAGGTAAACAAACCGGAGATTCAATAACCGCTGACGAGCGGCATCTTCAGCATTACTTTGTGAACCTTCATTCAACCAGGGGCAGCACAGGCACCAGTGAAACTGTTTGAGCTGCCTGCATGAAAAATAAGGTATTATTTCCCTAAGCTTTAAAGTGGTGAAACTTTGAAATGAGCATTAACGGTGCCGTATTGAAATAACTTTGATACGTTAGCAAAAGTGTTATATTGGAACATTAAAGGAGATATCGAATGGGCAAACCAATTCATTGAATTAACTAGTGCATGTTGTTGTAACAATTTATAACCAACTTTAATTGATGTTATATAGTAGAAATTGTTGCTGCAACGTTGTATCAAGTTTACATATTTAGTAATTTAACAAGTGTATTATATATTAAATTTTATAATTGATGAGTTTATATTGGATGAGATTAGTTTTTTATGAAAATAATTGTTTGTGATAGGACACCGGTGTCTTGTAGCTAATTTAATTAATTTTAGCGAACATCATTTTATGAAATTCATTTTAACAGAAAATAAAATTATGTTAATTCATTTATTTATTGTAAGCAAATAATTATTATTACTTGATTGACATCCCCATATAGATGGAATGATAAATGTTTGGCAGACTAAGAAATTGAATTAATAAGCTCAAAACGGATAGCCTCTTTGGGGCGCTCCCCACTCTTTGTTTTTGTTTTTTGGTGATATCTGTGTGTTACACCTTTTGGAGGGAGGTGCAACTAGTGGGTGAGCCCAAGTCCGTTTTTAACTAGGCTCCTGGATAAGTCTTGGTACCATAACCCTGTCCGCCTGCTCTGATGTGGCGGACAGAGATCGCCACAATTCAACCCGATCGAGTACGATCGGGTTGACTGACACCCCCTGCTGGCGGCCGATTGGCCGCGAATCTGCAGAGGGCGGCGTTGCACCTGCAGCTCACAAGAGCTGCTGGTGCAATGTTGAATACGGAGAGCGTATTGCTCTCCTCATTCAGCGATGTCTGTCGGACCTGATCCGCACTGTCAGATCAGGTCCGACAGACATTTGATAAATAGGCCTCTTAGCCTTTTAGATGCACTCTTAAAAGTGGTGGAAGTAGTGTTGTGTAAGTGACAGTGACTTATTTTGTTGATTCAGCTCATTCTTTCTACCTCGTTAAAGGGACATGAAACCTAAATTGTTTTCTTTCATGGTTTAGAAAGAGCATACAATTTTAAACAACTTTTCAATTTACTTCTATTATTTAATTTGCTTAATTCTCTTGATATCCTTTGTGGAAAAGCATATCTAAATAGGCTCAGATAGCGGCATTCGGAACTTGATAATTCAGCCCCATGGCCTCCAGAACTGCACACAATACTCAAGATGAAGCCTAACCAATGATCTGCAAAGTGGGTTAAGAACCTTACTATTTCTGCTGCAAATACCTCTACGAATACATCCAAGCAGTCTAAAATAATAATTCCCAAGTCCCATTTCTCATTTGTAACAGTCAGTAAAGTGTCATTGAGTCTGTAATTAATGTTTGAATTTTTCTTTCCTAAATGAATCATTTTGCACTTTGCAGTGTTAAACTTTAGATCTGAGTCATTTGTCCAATCCTTCAATTTTTTTTATATCACTTCTCATTTGGTGCACCCCCTGGAACATCTACTCTGTTACATATTTTTGTATCATCTGCAAACAGACATATTTTCCCGGTAGCCCTTTACAGATATCTCTGATAAATATGTTAAACTGTATCAGCCCAATAACTGACCCCTGAAGAACACCACTAGTAACAGCCCCCTCTGTTGAATGGACTCCATTTACTAAGACACTCTGTTTTCTATCCTTAATCCAGCATTCTACCCAGTTCATAATTTTTGAGTCTAGAGCAAGGAGATACAGTTTGTGAATTAGTTTGTTGTGTGAGATCATGTCACATGCCGTGTTTCTGACATTGGATTACAATTAATAAATATATATTTGAAAAAAAAAATGTAGCAATAGGATTTTTTCTACCTTAATTCCGATTGGCTAATAGAATTCTATCAGCCAATCGGAATTGAAGGGACGCCATCTTGGATGACATCACTTAAAGGTACCTTCATTCTGTGTTAGCCGTTGATTGAAGAGGATGCTCCGCGTCGATGTCTTGAAAATGGACCCGCTCCGTGCCGGATGGATGAAGATAGAAGATGCCATCTGGATGAAGACTTCTGCCCGCCTGGAGGACCACTTCGCTCGGCTTGGATGAAGACTTCTCCCGGCTTCATTGAGGACTTCGGCCCGGTTGGGTGAAGACTTCTCCTGGTAGGGGGATCTTCAAGGGGTTAGTGTTAGGTTTTTTTAAGGGGGTATTGGGTGGGTTTTAGAGTAGGGTTGGTTGTGTGGGTGGTGGGTTTTAATGTTGGGGGGGATTTGTAATTTTTTTTTACAGGTAAGAGAGATGATTACTTTGGGGCAATGCCCCGCAAAAGGCCCTTTTAAGGGGTATTTTTAATTTAGTGTAGGGTAGGGATATTTTTATTTTGGGGAGGCTTTTTGTTATGGGGATTAGATTAGGTGTAATTAGTTTAAAAATCTTGTAATTTGTTTACTATTTTCGGTAATTTAGTGGGGGTTTTTTGTAGATAAATTTATTTAATTGTATTTAATTGTATTTAATTTAGTTAATTTATTTAATTATAGTGTAGTGTTAGGTGTAATTGTAACTTAGGTTAGGTTTTATTTTACAGGTCAATTTGTATTTATTTTAGCTAGGTAGTTATTAAATATTTATTTATTTAATAACTATTTAGTAACTATTCTACCTAGTTAAAATAAATACAAACTTGCCTGTAAAATTAAATAAATTCTAAGCTAGCTACAATGTAACTATTAGTTATATTGTAGCTAGCTTAGGGTTTATTTTAAAGGTAAGTATTTAGTTTTAAATAGGAATAATTTAGTTAATTATAGTAATTTTATTTAGATTTCTTTTAATTATATTTAAGTTAGGGGTGTTAGGTTTAGGGGTTAATAACTTTAATATAGTGGCGGTGACGTTGGGGGCGGCAGATTAGGGGTTAATAAATGTAGGTAGGTGGCATCGATGTTAGGGCCGGCAGATTAGGGGTTAATAATATTTAACTAATGTTATAGAATTCTATCAGCCAATCGGAATTCGAGGGATGCCATCTTGGATGACGTCATTTAAAGCAAACTTCATTCGGCGAGTAGGCGTCGTGGAAGTAAGATGGATCCGCGTCGGCTGGAAGAAGATGGCTCCGCTCCGCTCCGGATGGATGAAGATAGAAGATGCCGCTTGGATGAAGATGTCTACCGGTCCGGATGTCCTCTTCTGCCCGGATAGGATGAAGACTTCTGCCGCTCCGAATGTCCTCTTTTGGTCCATCGGTGCCCGGCTGGGTGAACACGACTCAAGGTAGGGAGATCTTCAGGGGGGTAGTGTTAGTTTTATTTAAGGGGGATTTGGGTTAGAGTAGGGGTATGTGGGTGGTGGGTTGTAATGTTGGGGGGTGGTATTGTGTTTTTTTTACAGGCAAAAGAGCTGATTTCTTTGGGGCATGCCCCGCAAAAAGCCCTTTTAAGGGCTGGTAATAGAGCTGTTAACTTTTTTAATTTAGATTAGGGTAGGGAAATTTTTTATTTTGGGGGGCTTTGTTATTTTATTAGGGGGTTAGAGTAGGTGTAATTAGCTTAAAATTCTTGTAATCTTTTTTTATTTTTTGTAATTTAGTGTTTGTTTTTTTGGTAATTTAGTTTAGTTTATTTAATTGTAGGTAATTGTAGGTACTTGTAGTTAATTGATTTAATTTATTTATTGATAGTGTAGTGTTAGGTTTAATTGTAACTTAGGTTAGGATTTATTTTACAGGTAATTTTTTAATAATTTTAACTAGGTAGCTATTAAATAGTAAATAACTATTTAATAGCTATTGTACCTAGTTTAAATAAATACAAAGTTGCCTGTAAAATAAATAAAATTCTAAAATAGCTACAATATAATTATTCGTTATATTGTAGCTATATTAGGGTTTATTTTACAGGTAAGTATTTAGCTTTAAATAGGAAGACTTTAGTTAATAATATTTAATTTATTTCGTTAGATTAAAATTATATTTAATTTAGGGGGGTATTAGGGTTAGACTTAGCTTTAGAGGTTAATACATTTATTAGATTTGCAGCGATGTCCGGTCGGCAGATTAGGGGTTAATAAGTGTAGGTAAGGTAGCGGCGACATTGGGGGGGCAGATTAGGGGTTAATAAATATTATGTAGTGTCGGCGATATTAGGGACAACAGATTAGGGGTACATAGGTATAATGTAGGTTGCGGCGGTGTACGGAGCAGCAGATTAGGGGTTAATAATATAATGCAGGTGTCAGAGATAGCAGGGGCGGCATATTAGGGGTTAATAAGTTAGGGGTGTTTAGACTCGGGGTTCATGTTAGGGTGTTAGGTGCAGACTTAGAAAGTGTTTCCCCATAGGAAACAATGGGGCTGCGTTAGGAGCTGAACGCTGCTTTTTTTCAGGTGTTAGGTTTTTTTCAGCCCAAACTGCCCCATTGTTTCCTACGGGGGAATCGTGCACAAGCACGTTTTTCCAGCTAGCCGCTACCGTAAGCAACGCTGGTATTGAGAGTTGAAGTGGCGGTAAATATGCCTGTACGCTCCCTTTTTGGAGCCTAACACAGCCCTTCAGAGAACTCTAAATACCAGCGTTGTTTAGAAGCAGCGCTAGGGAAAAAAAGACGCGTAGCTAACGCACCCCTTTGGCCACAAAACTCTAAATCCAATTGTTAGTGTTTGTTATTTTTTGTAACTTAGTAATTTTTTTATTGTAGATTTAAATTATTTGAGTAGGGTTAGGTGTTTAAATATATAATATAGTTAATTTAATTTGTAGTTTAATGTAATTTAGTCTAATAGGGTAGATTAATTATTAGTTTAATATATTTAATTTAATTTTATTCTAATAGTTAGGGTAGATTAATTAACAGATTAATATAGTTTAATTTAATTTTAGTATAATAGTTAGGGTAGGTTCATTATTAGTTTAATATAGTTTAATATAATTTTAGTCTAATAGGGTAGGTTCATTATTAGTTTAATATAGTTTAATGTAATTTTAGTATAATAGTTAGTGTAGGTTAATTATTAGTTTAATATAGTTTAATTTAAATCTAAAGGTAAGTTTAAATTTATTATAAGATAGGGATGAGTTAATATTTCATATAAAGCTAGCAGGTTATTAGGTTTAGGGGTTAATAGTTTAATTTAGTTTATGGCGATGTGGGGGCTGGCGGTTTAGGGGTTAATAGGTTTAGTAAGTTCTAGTGATGTGGGAGGCCAGGGGTTTAGGGGTTAATACATTTATAAAGTTATTAACGGTATAGGGGTTAATAACTTTATGTAGGTGACAGCGGTGTTGGGAGGGGCAGATTAGGGGTTAATAACTTTTATTTAGGTGGTGGCGGTGTCAGGAGCGGCAGATTGGGGTGTTTAGACTCGGGAGTTATGTTAGGGTGTTAGGTATAAACATAACTTTTAATCTCCCATAGAAATCAATAGGCGGCGGATTGAAAACCAGGTACGCTTCGATCTGTATCGGACTGAGACCGGCGGATCGTATGTTACGTCACAAATTTCAACTTTTGCTGGTCTGTAGGCTTTGATAACTAAGGGGAATCAAGCTCTCCACAATTACGCTGCGGAATTCCAGCATATTTGCGGTTGATGGCTTGATAAATAGGCCTCTATGTCTTCACACTTGGTGCCTCCATCTTGGAGCTTAAAGGGACACTAAAATCAAAATCAAACTTTCATGATTCAGAAAGAACCTGCAGTTTTAAGAGACTTTCCAATTTACTTCCATTGTTAAACTGTGCCCAGTCTTTTTATATGTAAACTTTTTGCAGCACAAGCTCCAACTGAGCATGTGTACAGGTTCATAGTGTATACATAAACTAGTCTGTGATTGGCTTATGGCTGTCACATGATATAGGAGGATTGCAAATGGGGGGAAAATAAAATAAAACAATCTACTGCTTATTTGAAATTCAAAGTAAGTGCTATTGCACTGTCATTTTATTATGCACTTGATAATTTTGCAATTGTACTTTATTTAATAGTCCTTTAAAGGACCAGTAAACACAGTAGATTTGCATAATCAACAAATGCAAGATAACAAGACAATGCAATAGCACTTAATCTGAACTTTAAATGAGTAATAGATTTTTTTCTGACAATTTTAAAAGTTATATATATTTCCACTCCCCCTGTACCATGTGACAGCAAATATATTCTGTGACTTCTTGCACATGCTCAGTAGGTGCTGCTGACTCAAAAAGTTTAAATATAAAAAGACTGTGCACTTTTTTTATGGAAAGTTGCTTAAAATTGCATGCTCTATCTGAATCATGAACGTTTAATTGTAACTTGAGTGTCCATTTAAGTATATTCTTTCACCTTGTAAAATTGTTGTTTTTTTTAAATGCTGTATCAAGCACTCCAGTTTGGAGTGCACGAAAAAGAGCAGAAGCTTTTTTTGCAGTGGCTGCATTTGTCTATATTATTCCTAATGGCTTTTTATATTTGTTATGTAACTTTTAAACTGTAAAACAATTTGCAAAAAAGTAAACCTTCCACTCACTATTGTGGAGGCTAAACATAAGTGTAAGGTCCAGCTGTCACTGATCTGTGAATGTGCACTGCTTCTGTCACAGTTTGCAAGATTATGTGCGTTCCAAGATGGTACCGTCCAGTATAAAGATGCAGAGCTTCACCAACCAGCACCTGTAATAGGTTACAGTACAAGAATGGCCTTAAAGAGAGCTGCAGTCACAGCATGGTGAGCAGTAACTCTGCTACTATAATTGCATGCAGCAGTTTAATATCCTTTTTAAATTACTGAACTATTTCAGTCAGGTTATTCTATTTTGTTTTTATGTGTTATACATTTGCCAGCAAAGCTTCTGATTGGCTGTACATGGTAGCTGAGTTTGCAGAACACATAATGAAAAATAATATGGCCTCTAGTTATCAAGCCGTCAACCGCAAATACGCTGGAATTCCGCAGCGTATTTGTGGCGAGGCTGATTCGCCTTAGTTATCAACCCCTACTGCCCGGCAAAAGTAGAATTTAGTGACGTCCGACACAGATCGATGGTTACGTCACTACAGATGTTCCGAAAGCAAGTTTGGCACAATTTGACTACTTTTGCTAGTTATCAAACTACTACCAGGTACGCTCGCCACTATTCCGGGCCATTGTACCTGGATTTCAATCCGCCGCCCTGGAGTCAATGGGAGTCTGACCATAGTGAAAGCTCATGTTCGCTGCTGCCTGATATCCCATTGATTCCTATGGGAAATGTTTACACCAAACACCCTAACATGTACCCCGAGTCTAAACACACCTAATCTGCCCTCCCTACACCGCCGCCACCTACATTATACTTATTAACCCCTAAACCGCCGCTCCTGGACCCCGCCACAACTCTAATAAATTTATTAACCCCTAAACCACTGCTCCCGGACCCCGCTGCCACCTACATTATACCTATTAACCCCTAATCTGCCCCCCCTTACACCGCCGCAACTAAATAAATTTATTACCCCCTAAACTACCGCTCCCGGACCCCGCCGCAACTATAATAAACATGTTAACCCCTAAACCGCCACTCCCTGACCCCGCCGCCACCTACATTATACATATTAACCCCTAATCTGCCGCCCCTATACCGCCGCCACCTACATAAACTTATTAACCCCTATCCTGCGGATCCCTGACCCCGCCGCAAATAAATAAATTGTTTAACCCTTAAACCACCACTCCCGGACCCCACCGCCACCTATATTAAACTTATTAACCCCTATCCTGCCCCCCCTATACCGCTGCCACCTATATTAAAATTATTAACCCCTAAACCTAAGTCTAACACTAACCCTAACCCCCCTAACTTAAATATTATTTTAATAAATCTAAATAATATTACTTGTATTAACTAAATTAATCCTATTTAAAACTAAATACTTACCTGTAAAATAAACCCTAATATAGCTACAATATAACTAATAATTATATTGTAGCTATTTTAGGATTTATTTTTATTTTACAGGCAACTTTGTATTTATTTTAACTAGTACAATAGTTATTAAATAGTTATTAACTAATAATAACTACCCAATTAAAATACTTACAAAATTACCTGTAAAATAAATCCTAACCTAAGTTACAATTAAACCTAACACTACACTATCATTAAATAAATTAAATAAATTACCTACAATTACCTAAAATTAAATTAAATAAACTAAACTATAGTACAAAAAAAACAAACACTAAATTACAGAGAAAAAAAAAAAGAATTACAAGAAGTTTAAACTAATTGCACCTACTCTAAGCCCCCTAATAAAATAATAAAGCCCCCCAAAATAAAAAAAATGAAGTTCAATCCAATTGGCTGATCCAATCAGCCAATCGGATTGAGCCTGCATTCTATTGGCTGTTCCGATCAGCCAATAGAATGCAAGCTCAAGATCAAAGCTGATCAGCCAATCGGAATTCGAGGGATGCCATCTTTGATGATGTCCCTTAAAGGGTTTTAATGTTGGGGGGGTATTGTATTTTTTTTTACAGGTAAAAGACTTACTTTGGGGCAATGCCCCGCAAAAAGCCCTTTTAAGGGCTTGTAAAAGAGCTGGTTACTTGGTAATTTAGAATAGGGTAGGGCATTTTTTATTTTGGGGGCTTTATTATTTTATTAGGGGGCTTAGATTAGGTGTAATTAGTTTAAACTTCTTGTAATTCTTTTTTATTTTCTGTAATTTAGTGTTTGTTTTTCTTTGTACTATAGTTTAGTTTATTTAATTTAATTTAATTTAATTTTAGGTAATTGTAGGTAATTTATTTAATGTATTTAATGATAGTGTAGTGTTAGGTTTAATTGTAACTTAAGTTAGGATTTATTTTACAGGTAATTTTGTAAGTATTTTAACTAGGTAGCTATTAAATAGTTAATAACTATTTAATAACTATTGTACCTAGTTAAAATAAATAAAAGTTGCCTGTAAAATAAAAATAAATCCTAAAACTACAATGTAATTATTAGTTATATTGTAGCTATATTAGGGTTTATTTTATAAGTAAGTATTTAGTTTTAAATAGGAATAATTTAGTTAATAATAGTAAGTTTTATTTAGATTTATTAAAATAATATTAAAGTTAGGGGGGTGTTAGTGTTAGACTTAGGTTTAGGGGTTAAAGGGACAGTCTACCATAGAACTGTTATTGTTTTAAAAGATAGATAATCCCTTTATTACCCATTCCTCAGTTTTGCAAAACCAACACAGTTATATTAATGTACTTTTTACCTCTGTGATTACCTTGTATCTAGGAACCTTCTTCCAGCCCCCTGATCACATGACTGTGACTTGTTATTTTCTATTGTCTTGCATTTAGCATTGTTTTGTACTAGATCTTAAATAACCCTATGTGCCTGAACACAGTGTTATCTATATGGCCCACGTGTACTTTCTGTCTCTTTGTGTTGAAAAGAGATTTAAAAAGCATGTGATAAGAGGCAGCCCTCAAAGGCTTAGAAATTAGCATATGAGCCTATCTAGGTTTAGTTTAAACTAAGAATACCAAGAGAAAAAAGCAAATTTGATGATAAAAGTAAATTGGAAAGTTGATTAAAATTAAAAGTCCTATCTGAATAATGAAAGTTTAATTTATACTAGACTGTCCCTTTAATAAGTTTAATATAGATGGCGGCGGGGTCCGGGAGCGGCGGTTTAGGGGTTAAACATTTAATTTAGTTGCGGCGGGGTCCGGGAGCGACAGTTTAGGGGTTATTGAGTTTAATGTAGATTGCGGAGGTGTAGTGGGGGGCAGGATAGAGGTTAATAACTTTAATATAGGTGGCGGTGTGCTCAGGGTGGCGGTTTAGGGTTAAACAATTATTTATTTGCTCCGGGATCCACAGGATAGGGGTTAATAACTTGAATATAGGTGGCAGCGGTGTAGTGGGGGGCAGGATAGGGGTTAATAGGTATGATGTAGGTGGCGGCGGGTCCGGAGCGGCGGTTTAGGGGTTAATACATTTATTATAGTTGCGGCGGGGTCCAGGAGCGGCGGTTTAGGGGGTAAAACAGTGTAGTTTATTGTGGGTGCTTAGTGACAGGCTATCAAAAAAGCTGCGAAGAAGCCAATGAGCAGCGAGATCGATGACTGTCAGTTAACAACAGTCCGCTGCTCATTGCTGCGTACTTGTGCGCGGCTTCTTGACAGCTTTTTTGATAACTTTGGCGAACGTATTCAGGTCCGCGGCGGCGATGGTAGGCGAGCTTAGGCAAGCGTATTGGGCCGGCGAATGCAGCTAAGTAGACGGCTTCATAACTAGAGGCCTATGTGTACTGGAGATTATTACTAAACCAACTGGGTGTCCACTAGAGATATGCCACTAAAACTTGTCTGTGGAGATATTTAATTACTCTTTGTGCTAAGAGAAATGTGTAATTGCACACACATACTAATATGCTTACTGATAAATCTATATCTTCCTGCTGACAAAATATAGATATACAAATACATAAAGAAAGAGAAGCAATCTGCCAGGAACAAGCAGTAGCTCAGTGGCTTGTTCTATCGCCCAGTTACCACCTGGGAGTAGCTTTTTTAGCCCAATTGTGCTTTTCAAAGAGCTTTCCTGAAGTACATCAATCTGATCCTACCTAACAAGAGACTGCACTCTGAGTGGCACTGGCCTTATGGACAAGTGAGGAAATCTAGCTTTTGTTCTTTCTCAGTTGAGCGCGTCTTTCTATTTTCTTTTTTGTGTATGCAAATTACTCTTGGGTCTCCCTAAAAACAAAAGGGGAAACTAGACATGGACTCCTTGCACCCATTCCCTAGCGGGATCGTACATCTGGGGTTTGCTGTCTTCTCTTGTTCAGAGGAGAATTGCCTGCTATTTTGGGTGGCACTGTCATTTGGCAGTATCAGACTAATATGCTAAGGAATTGTTCTCCTCTGTGAAAGGCATAGTGTGCTAAAAGTGGCAGCACCCTGAGTGGCACTGACCTTATGGACAAGCATGCAAGTTTTTCTAGCTTTTGTTCTGTCTCAGTTGAATGTATCTGTATATGTTCTTATTTGTGTAACATATGGCTATATACCCAGAAATTAGGTATTGATGTTTATAAATATTATGGTAGCATGGGGGGGGTGGAATTGCAGAAGTTGGCACCAATGTATTAAAAACAGATAACCGAGATAATCATAGAAAACAGTGGGGCTATTAACTGCTGTGAGCATTAAAAATAGAAAGCAGATAACCTGTTGCGTACAGTGTACAAGAAAACACTTTCAGTTGTTGGCTGACAGCAGACAATAGTGACAGACAACATCCAGCAACAGAAAGCACATTAATAATCAACCGTCTTATTAACACTCCTACTGTGCTGTGTTACCGTTTTTCTTGTTTTCTTGTATTAGATTTGGCAAATACAGATGTATAATAAATAAAGTTTTCTGGCAATTACATGGGTGTTCATACAGACAACCAAAGAAAAGAAACATTAAAAAGAAAATAAAACCCAATTTTTTCTTTCATGATTCAGAAAAGCAGGTCATTTTTTTATTTATTTATCTTTTTAATCAGCATAATAAATTCAAACAATTAGTTTACGCCATGCAAGGCCAATAATGAATGTGAGCATAAAAACAAAACATGTAGCATTAACATAAATTAAATCACAACTTGACTACTTTAACGATATAAACTAGATTTATCAATGACTGAATTAACAATGTAACAAAATTCTATCGTTAGCATAATTTTGTTAAAGTCCAGGGGATGTTATAACACAAAAAACAGAAAAGGAAAAAACAAAATCAGTATCTGACATAGATGAGATCATTTTCGGTGTGATATAAACAAGTTATGGTCCAGATACTAAGACCAGAGCTGAACATAGTGTATATACATAACGTCTTGACGCAGTCTATTAACCATTGAACAATTGTAATATAGATTAATAAAACTCACTGTTGTGCTTAATAGTATAAAATAAGAAACTACGCATGCTGGATTTTTAGAAAAGTAGTGCATTACCCCTTGGGAAGGGCAGACTTCCCATTTATGTAAGATGATCTATGGGCTCAATCTGAGAGTGTAGGTTGGTTTACCATTAATAAAAAAAAAGCTAAAAGGAAAAGGGTGATTAACTTTGGGTGAATTGCTATCTTAATAAATTATATATATACCAAAAGTAGGCAATAGTGACATAGGTGCAGTATACTGTACGTGTTGTGTCTATCTCACAGTCCCGGCCGCAGACCGCCAGACAAGACAGCATTCATGTGTCTACACCACCCCATGGTTTGGCTTTTCGTGAGTTCTAATATCCCACCTTCTGTATAGCTTGAGTAGTGTTTGCCTAGGGGCCCCACACTAACCCCAGAGCACACACCTGTTTACAAAGTTTGAAGGAGAATAAGGGCACTTTGCCAAACGACTGTATATACATGCTAGTTTAGAACTTCAGTTAAGATATATGTGAGTTGCAATCACCTTAATGGAGGTTCTGCTTTTTTCTACCCATCTATTGTGCATATGGTACTATGATAAATTTATGTACATAAAAAATTGAGGTAAACAATATTTAACAAACATTGCCACATGAACAACTCTTAAACCCTATGTGCATAAGGAACAACATTCCAAGGCAGAACAAAATTTTTTTTTTTGTACTTAAAATATGGCAAGATTATGGTACTTAGCTAGAGTCCTAGGGTTATCCGCTCTGTATGTCTTATATGGTTTTTTCTAGGTAACAGCAGACACCCACGATAGGTGTCCTGTCTTAGATTTTGAACCCAGTGCGGTCAAAAATGAGCTGGAGTGTTTTCCTACTAGTCCTGCTCGATCTTGCTCCATTATCTTTGAGGATTTTTTTTGTAGCAGGCTCCGGGTAAACTGTGTGATACCTCACTTTGCGGGATCCAAGTCTTGGAGATTTTTGGAGGATTGCCAAGAAGCGGGGACTTGAGACATCGGGGATCACGGTCCCTGAGCTCCCCCCTAGGCCCCAAGGCAGATCCGCTGGCCGCGACTTGAGCCCGCTCAGGTAAAGCAGGCGTGCTATTTTCAGGCGATGGTCATATGTTTCTTTCACACCTTCTTTGTGTCCTTTACTGCTGTGTTTTAATGTTTCCATTTTTCGGGGGTGCCATCTTAATTTGATGGTTACGCTGCTGCAGCACATCTCTCTGCATTGGGAAAAGGTACTCTTTATTTGTAGTATTCTGGTGAGCGCCGTCTGCCCACTTGTTCTGTTCAGTTGGTATGAGCATAGGTAGTAGGGTATCAACTCGCTGCGAAGACTCTCCACTTATCTGTGCGTTGAGGGTTTCAACCTTCATGGGTTCCGTGTGTTATTCAATCTCTGGCCCATAGTTTGCTGCATAGTTTGCACCGGAGTTGTAACTATAGGTTTCTGTTTATAAGAAGTTGTAGTTCACTCTCAGACAGCGCTTTCTCTATGAGTGGTTGAAATAGTCCCTCTAGTCTGAGGAGAAACAAGTCCTATTTGTCAGCAAGGGATTACCTTGCATGGCAGCTGTGAGGATCGTGTGCTTTCTAATTTGTATTGTGTTGCGTAGGGTTCTCTTTCAACCAACATTGTGTGAAAGCAAGCGATCTAGTGTGTTGACAATAAGCAGTAATGCAAACAGCTCTGGCCATGGCCATACACCCCAGAGAATCCGGGAGGGAGGCGCCGCCTGTGAGTTCACCGCCACTACAGGCCTCAGGTGTCCCTCTTCCGTCCCTGGGTCATTAATACAGCAATCTGGTATATTTAGTGTTAATGTTCTGTTGTATTCACGAATCCAGTCGTGTGAGCTCTTGATGCTGTATATATCAAGCAATAACTGGCGGGTTATAAGCTCTTCTCCAGCACTAGAAAAATGTGACTGCTCAGAGTCGCTACTTGGACACCCCCCCCCCAATTATCTATTTTTTTACTGCTGAGCCATTTTATTTCCTATACTACCCTCTACCTATAGTTAAGACAACCACAGCAGACAATTTGTCAAACCACCAAACAGAAAAAAAAGGAAAGAAAGAGAGTGTGGGGGGGGGGGGGAGAAAAAGGAGAGTTCAGCATCATACCTCATTTCACTCACATTAAACAGAGCTTATTGATAGTTACCATATACCCAGAATACCAGCTCTGAGTTTTTTTTTTGTTTTTTTTTTTTTTTATTTTTTTTTCAAATTTTATTATTTGATTTATGATTTTCAACTGAATATAAGTACAGAGGTTTATTTTTTATTAGATTTTCAAAACATACAGTTTACAAGAAATGACGAGGGGATCAAAACAGCATATGTGAAATACTATGAACAGTAACAAAGTTCCATCTATATTACTGAAGTAGAACTATATTTATCCCCCATTTATAACATAACCATATAGATCATAAATAAACAATTTAATCTTGACAATTGTGAATGGCTGCTGCGCTACTTTCTACTATCTAGTTCCTGCCTCCCTCCCGCATTCCTACCTCTCTGAGTAAACCACTAGGGGTATTCTTAAGTGTTCCCAGATATTCCTCCCAAAGGAAAACTATAGAGTGATAGTCAGTAATACGGTTGGTTTGTTGATAGTGATATTTTTCCAGTGATAATACTCTAGTCACCTGGTCTCTCCATTCTTGTACCTTAGGCGTCCTTATACTCTTCCAAAGCCTAGGTATTAATTGTCTAGCGCAATTTAACATAATGTAAAGCAGTGTAGCTCTCAGTTTGCATTTTATTTTAGGTAACTTGTTTAGTAGAAAAACAATCGGATTATATTCCAGCTGAATTGTTATTATCTTCCCTATTTCTAAATGTATGTCAGTCCAATATGTTTGTATTAAAGGGCAATTCCACCAAATATGGGTCAGATTTCCCTCCTGTTTACAATCCCTCCAACATAACTTGCTTGTGTTTGGATAGATACTGGCTAGTCTTTTGGGGGTTAAGTACCATCTGGTAAGTAATTTCATATTAGTCTCTGTGGCATTCATAGAGGATGGAGCTTTGCCCATTTGCTGAAAAACCGTCTGCCAGTCATTTGGTGTTAAGGTCATCTGTGTTTCCCTCTCCCATGTCTTGGTATATGCGGGTAATTGTTTGGAATGTGTCGATAATAGTAATTTGTATGATTGCGATAGTCCTTTCTTCGAAGTACCCGAAGAGTAGCACATTAACTCAAATGGGGAAAGTGGTCTAAGAAAGTCTGTTTTTTCTTATTGTAACCTATATAATGCGATAATTGTATATACTCGTACCAGTTCTGTTCTTTGAGTATATTTTTCTCTATCAATTCTTCCCTAGTTCGTAATTTGCCATTTACCAGGCTTGAGTATATTGGTACACAACAGTGTATATTTGTAGTTTCTTCCCCTATCTTGTTATACCCTAATGGGGATTCAGAGTTTATTAATAAAGGAGTTAAAGGGGCCGGAACAGATGAGATGTCTTTGTTATTTTTTAGTATTGAATCCCATGTGTCAAATGTTTCTACTACTAAGTTCGGTGGCTCGCTACCGAGTCTCCTCTGTGTCTTGTCTAGCCAGCAAAGGCTACCTAGACTGGGTGTGTTAGTTAGGTTGTGTTCCAACCTTACCCATTCTTTATTATCTGAGTGCTTACACCAATCTATAATTCTATTTAACATGGACGCCTGTTTATAATATAATAGGTTAGGTACTCCCAGGCCACCGTTACATCTATCCCTGTATAAAGTTTTCTTTGAGACTCTCGGCATTTTGTTCTGCCATATAAATGAATTTACATTGGCTTGAAGTCTATTCAAGTATGTCTGTGACAGTGGGATCGGTACTGTTTGAAAGATATATAATATACGTGGTAGAAAAGACATCTTAAAGGCATGTATTCTACCAAGCCAGGAGAGGAATTTATTTTTCCACACCCTAATCTCTGTGTGTAGTTTTGCCAGTAAATTCATGTAGTTTAGTGTGTAGAGTTCTTCTTTAGTTCTTGCGATTTGTATACCTAAGTATGTCAAGGAGTCTTTCTGAATAGAGAATTGAAAATGGTTTTTGATATGTTGCAGTAAGGCATCTGTTACAGCCACCCCCAGGACCTCAGATTTAGTTGTGTTAATTTTAAAATATGAGTGGGCGCTATATAGATCAAATTCTGAATGTAGTGCTTTAAGGGATGGGAGAGGGTTTGTCAATGATAATAGAATATCGTCTGCATAAAGCGATAATTTATAAGGTGTATCTTGGATTTTGATACCTTCTATGTCAGGGTTGTGGCGTATTTTGGAGGCCAGGACTTCCATGGCCAATACAAATAGTAGGGGCGAAAGAGGACATCCCTGCCTGGTTCCATTTTTAATGTGGATGCTATTCGAGAGGGAGTCATTTAATCTGACCTTCGCTGAGGGACTGCTATATAGAGCAAAAATTTTATCCAACATATGTGGTCCTATTCCAAATCTAATAAGAGTATGTCGCAAAAACCTCCAATTTAGCCTGTCAAAGGCTTTTTCTGCGTCAATACCCAAAAATATCGTAGGTATTTTTTTCTTATGTGCATATTCCAAAAGATCTATAGTTTTAACCGTATTGTCCCGCGCCTCACGGCGCGGAACAAAACCGGCTTGGTTTAAATGTATCAGTTCAGGGAGGTACCTGTTAAGTCTTGTAGCTAATACTTTCGCATATATCTTCACATCAACATTTAGCAAAGATATAGGTCGAAAGTTTGAGGGAGTAATCGCTGGTTTTCCAGGCTTGGGAAGCACTGTAATATGTGCCTCCAGCATTGTGGGTGGGAAAGTTGTGTCAGTTGTAATTTGATTAAAAATGTTTTGCAGATGTGGTAGCAGGATAGGGGAGAATTTTTTATAGTATTGCACTGAATACCCGTCTGGGCCAGGGCTTTTTCCCGAATTTAGATTCTTAATGGCCAATGCTATCTCGCCTGCTGTGATTGGTTTTTCTAGATCTTCAGTTTGTTCTATTGATAGTTGGGGTAGTTGGCACTCTTCTAAATAGGTGGCCATGCTAGGCATTACATTGTTATGTGTTTCTTCTTTCTCTATGTTATATAGTTTCGTGTAATAGGCTCGAATTGGGATAAGATGCCTGGTGTGGTTTTAATTATCTGTTTATCAGGCGTGTTAATTTGATGTATATATGTTTTGTTTTTTGAGTTTTAAAGCTCTCGCTAATAATTTCCCACTCCTATTGCTTTCGTAATGGTATCGCTGGTTAAGTTTTAAAGTCATTAAGTTATATTCTTTAGTCAGCAGATCTCTAAGGGCTTCTCTGGCTTTTTGTAGTTCTCCCAGTGTTTCTTCATTTTGTGGGTCTTGTTTATGTTTAAATTCTGTTTGTGATAGTGTATCCGCTAGGTCTTTATAGTGTTGTCTAGATGTTTGTTTCATATGTGACTTGTATTTGATGAATTCACCTCTCATGAAACATTTGTGTGCCTCCCATACCATGAATGGGTTGCTATCTGCTTGTGTATTAATTGTGAAATATTCTTTCATTGATCTAGTTAGCTTTTCTGCATACATGGGGATGTTTAATAGAGAGTCTTCTAGCTTCCAGATAAAGGGTTGGGTTGGTGTGTTAGGCCAGTTGAGTTGTGTTATCACTGCAGAGTGGTCCGACCATACTGTATGTGAAATCTTTGAGTTGCATATAGTCGTCAAACCCTGCTGGTTAGTCATAATGTAGTCAATACGACTATAAGTGTGATGAGGTGATGAGAAAAAAGTGTAATCCCTCTTAGAGGGATTTACAAACCTCCAGATATCATACAAATTGTGATCTTTCATTAGTTTCCCTAAATGTTTGGCCACATTGCATGGGGCTCTTTTTGTGTATTTGAGCTGTCCATGTACGGATCAATTGTTATATTTAGGTCACCCCCTATAAATGTTACTCCTCTTGAGAAGTCAAGTATTTTATTAAAGGTCTGTTTAAGAAATGGGAGTTGCCTTACATTTGGTACATATATGTTTATCAGAGTTACCGGGCTGCCATAAAGGAGCCCAAACACTCCAAGAAATCTGCCGTCCATGTCTGTCGTAGTCTGTATGTGTTTGAAGGCTGTGTCTTTGTGTATTAGAATGCTAACACCACATTTTTTAGTATCTGCTGAGCTATGATAGTGTTGGGTGTACCGTGTCCCGAAATATTTAGGCTCGTTCCTTCTCTTAAAATGGGTTTCTTGAAGGAATATTATATTCCCTTTTTTCTTATGCATGTCTAGTAAGGCTATCGATCTTTTCTGTGGGGAGTTTAGACCCTTTGCATTTTGGGATATGATAGTGATCGATTTACTCATGTTGATCTTTTTTAGCTGTAGGCTGTTTTTGGATGGGTATAGCGGTTTTATATCAAATGTCTATTGCTATGCTGTAATTACCTTTGGTAGCGCAGCAGCCAATATACGGTTTAGGATAAAAAAATAAAATAAAAAAAAAAGGAAAGTAAACAAGAAAAAAGACAAAGAGTATATAGCAACAAAACAAAAACAATTCAAAACAAACAAAACAATAACAGTTTTTTTTTCTTGTGTCTGTTGCAAAAGCAAAATGAAATGCAATTTACACTTTACTTAAAGATGCTATGTAGTGCCTATTATATTACTTATATATCTAGTATTCGATCTTATATTCAACTGTTATTAAACTTAGAGGTGTAAACCATCGATGAACTCATACAATTAACAACATACAGTATTATTTCTACATTTATGGAACCAATAGTGTAATTTTGGTATAAGGCACATTGTCCACTTTTATCCCTGAGACTGTTATATACAGCTACGCAGTCCCTTCTCAGTACAGCTAAGAGCTGCGCCTGAGAATTGTTTTCAGCTTAAAAATTACAGTTTGTGTGTATATTCATATTTTACCCATCCAGACGTATCTCAGTCCATACTTTCCTCGTCCGAGATGGAAGCTCTCGATGTTGTGGTTGTTCTTTTTGCCTGTGGTTGCTGGAGATGTTTAGGAGACCTGCTTTCAGCAAGAGAGGGCTTTTATGCCCCTTATTGCTATCTTTGGGACGTTTCTTCCTTTGTGGTAGGCTGCGGTTCTCCAAGTTCTGAGCTGGTAGGGGGATCAAGATCCAGGGCGGTGCAAAATTCTGATATCTCTGAAGTCTTGGTACAGGAAATCTTCCTGTTCCCATGCAAAACATACAGGTGGAACGGGAAGCCCCATCTGTATAATATCTTTTTGCTCCTCAGCAGGGCTGTTAAGGGTGCTAATTCCTTCCTTCTCTGTAATGTCCTTTGCGAAAGATCAGTGTAGAATTGGAGTACATTACCCCTAAATTTGACTGGTTGGTTTCTGCGGGACAAATTGAGGAGTTCTTCTTTCTCCATAAATTGTTTAAACTTTATTATTATGTCTCTAGGCGGCGCTTTATCTGATGGTTTGGGTCTCAAGGCCCTGTGCGCTCTGTCCCAATTTATTTCTCTAGATGATGTTTCACCTCTCAGGTGGGCAAATAGTGCCGGGAGATAAGTAGGTAAATCCTTTGGCAATACCGACTCTGGGATTCCTCTTATGCGCAGATTTTTCCTGCGCCCTCGGTTTTCGAGGTCCTCAATTTTATCGTGAAGAACCTCTATTAGGTCTGCCTGTGTGGATGATGTTTCCTGTAGTTGATTTACTTCGTCTTGAATATTATTTGTGTAATCTTCAAGGGTATCCACTCTAAACCCTATTGTGTGTATCTCCTGTTTTAGCTCTGCCATCTCCTCTCTCATACAAGTTCTTACTATCTCTGCAATATCCTGCTTTGAAGCCAGTGATGACAGAACTGATGTAGGAATCTGTGTCAGGGTTTCTGATGTTTTCTGGGGCCTAATTGGCGATTGCAGGGCGGGTGATGCCCCCTCTAGTTGCTCTTGCTCCATTGAAGTGGAGTGTTGGCTCGCAGGGTTAAAAAAAGATTCCACACTGGGGCCCTTCCCGTGTGTATGTTTTGAGGGCTTTAATGGCTTAGCTCTGAGTTTTTGAAGGGAAATATTATATAATCAATCTCCTTGGTCGGGAGTGACTTAATAAATACTGTCCATTTGTTAAAGAATTGTCTAACACCCGATTCATTATCTATGTTGGTATCTCGCTGTTCTAGTATACATTGCTTCTTAAGATAATTTTTAATCTCTAAAATACTTGAAGTCTCTCTAGTTTTTAATTTAAAAAAAATTAAATTCCTAGCTGCCAAGAGGGATAAGATTATTAGTTTTCTCTTGTAAAGGTGTATCCAGTCCACGGATTCATCCATTACTTGTGGGATATTCTCCTTCCCAACAGGAAGCTGCAAGAGGACACCCACAGCAGAGCTGTCTATATAGCTCCTCCCCTAAATGCCACCCCCAGTCATTCTCTTGCAGCTCTTGACAAGAAAGGAAGTGTCAAGAGAGATGTGATGACTTAGTGTAGTTTTTACCTTCAATCAAAAGTTTGTTATTTTTAAACGGTACCGGCGTTGTACTGTTTTTACTCTCAGGCAGAAATTGGAAGAAGACTTCTGCCTGGAGGTTTGATGATCTTTTTTTTTTTTTTTTTTTTTTAAATCAATTTTATTGAGAATCCATCAAATGACAAAAAAGAGAAAATCTCATGATCAAATGACACGGGACAAGTAAGGAAAGAAGAAAAGAAAATAACATGTCATATACATAGTACCTTCTCATACCAGCGGAAAAAAAAAATAACAATACCTTTGCACATGATTTATACTGTATTTAAGCAAACTTAACATGTTTCCTACTCAACTTGTCCCAGACAATGGATTCTGTTTATTCCTGCTTTTTTATATCCCTTTCTTCCCTTTGTCCCATATAATCTCCTAATTAAAAATAACCTCCAAACCAAAATAAATCTCAGTATCTGTGTACAGTGCTCTTAAAAAGGGGAACACAAACAAAAACAACAGCTTAAAAAAAAAAAGTGAGGGGTAAAATTAATTATAACCACCGTGGCAGACCGATACCTCCCTCCTAGACTTTTATAACCAATAATGAGGCAGTACTTCCTCTGCAATCAGCGTGATCAAAAAAGGCAAGCTCCTTAATGGAGCAATAAACTGCCTCTGAGTTTCGCATGGCCATGATAGGATTATATCTTTCCATTTATCAAAAAAACCTTCTAAACTGTTTTTCAGCAGCGTGCGTTAAACCTTGTCTTTCTATTATCATCTGTAATTTCATGTTGCTTATAAACTCTCCCAACCTAGGGGGACCTGGTGATCTCCAATTCCTAAAGATTAAATTACGTGCGGCCAAAATGGCCGTATTTATGAATAACCTATCCCCTATTGGTCTGGAATCTTTCCTTAAGAAAAATACATCACTTGGGAGGATTTCAACCCTTTCCTGCAAAAATCTGTTTAACCAATATTGCACTTTACCCCAGAATTGCCCGATCTTCGGGCATTCCCAGAGGCAGTGTTTCAACCCTGCCTTCACAAGATTACATTTTGAACAATTCTCTTTTTGCCCTCACTGCCGCCATTTGGCTATTCTATAAGGTGTAAGATAAAAGTTGTTCATTAATTTAAACTGGGATTCCCTCCAGCTCACTAATGATGTTGCTTCTCTGGCCCGCTTGAAACTCTGTATAATTTCCTCCTTTGTATTGATCCAAAGTTCCTTAATAATTTCTCTTTTAGGTTATCCAGATGAATTTCCCCTGACACTGCCTGTATTTCCTGTTACCAGTAAGATAAAAGCATGTTTCCCCGCCTTGTATAGTTTAAATCCTGATTCAATTCCTGGATCCCAAACCAATCTATGCTTCCGTAACATTGCTGAGAGAAAGCTTCTGACTTGCAAATATGCAAAAAAATTATTTGTTGGTAAATGAAAATCCCTTGCTATAACCTCGTAGGTTTGTATTGTTTGTATTATCCCCCTGTCCCCTAACATTATCTGCGAAAAATAAACTATCCCTTTTTGTCTCCAGTTTTTAAATACCGCGTTGTATAACCCAGGTGTAAAGTCTGGAGTCCCTAGAATAGGCAGATATTTTGACAGTTGAAAATCTTGACCTCTAAGAGTACAATATTTTTGCCACGCCTGAACCACACTAGAAAACGTAATTAAATTACTTATTTTACTTGGTAATCTACGGTACGGATGATGTAGAATTGCCTTAAGATCAAATGGAGCTATTAATGCGGACTCTATCTCGTAGTAAGTGACATAATTTGCCTCCACAATCCAATCTATCCCGAATTTAATAAGTGCGGCAATATTATAATGACTAATACTGGGCAGTGCGAGGCCACCATATTTTTTACTTTGTGTGAGTTTCTCAATAGCTATTCTGGGTCTCTTCTTCCCCCATATAAAGCTATTACATGCTTTTTTATATCTGCCCATATCTTGTTTAGAGATAAGAAATGGTAAATTCTGCATCAGAAACAATAGCTGAGGGAATACTATTATTGTTAGCAGCATAATTTTTGCCGATAGGGATAAATAATATATATTCCATCTTTCTAGTCTCTCCTGTAGATTATTGAAAAATTCACTGTAATTTAAGTGGTACCACTCTTTGGGATTTTTACTAATTTTAATACCTAGATAATTAATGCAATCCACTTCTCTGAATGTATATTGAGTGTAACTTTGCCTTGTTTTCTTAATCCAAAGTAACTCCGATTTCTTAGAGTTAATTCTGTATCCCAAAAATTGACTAAAGCTCTTGATAATTCCTAAACATTTTGGGATACTTATATTAGTGTCTTGAAGAAATAAAACAATGTCATCCGCATAAAGTGAAATAGTTACCCTCTGGCCCCCCAGCGGAACTCCGCGCATTTCTTGTCTTAACAAGGCTGCCAGTGGTTCAAGAGTGATGTCAAATAATAGTGGTGATAATGGGCAACCCTGCCTCGTCCTCTCTGTAGTGTAATATGTTTGGATAATTCTTCATTTACTAAGAGTTGCGATCTAGGATTACTGTAAATCTTACTGATTACATTTGCTATATTCCCTTCTATACCAAATTTGTTAAGAGCGGTAAATAAATGGTCCCATACAATTGTGTCAAATGCTTTTCTGCATCGATGGATAAAATGGTTAAATCCTTTACAATATCTTTATTAGAATCGAGGTTTCTGTTATAAAAATGATCTACCATAACTAGAACCCTGCGCATATTACGCACCGGATTCCTCCCAGGTATATTACCTGTTTGATCTGTATGTATCAGTTCCCCCATTACTCTTTTTAATCTATCAGCTAAAATTGACGTAAAGATTTTATAATCTAGATTCAGTAGTGATATGGGGCGATATGACCCCAGCTCTTCCAGATTTTTACCCTTTTTATGAATTAGGGAAACTATAAAATCTGTAAAATAAGGTGAGTCAATTTTATTATGCAAAAAATAACTGTATATAACCTGGCTAATATTCCCGTTACCTCCTCCTTTAATATTTTGTAGAATTCCGCTGGAAGGCCATCGGGACCTGGGGCTTTATCGTGTTCTTAATTTCTTCTTCAGTGACTTGGTTGATAAGTTGAAGTGCTTCGCTGGCTATTCTCTGCATTTTAACTTATTCCCAAAATTTGGCTTTCTCCTTCTGATCAATTTCTTCTCTAGAATATAATTTTTGATAAAACCTGAAAAAAGCATCCCGTATTTAAGATGATTGTGTATAGACTGTGGAACCCTCCTTAATTGTGGGAATTATGTTCCTTTTTTTCCTAAATTTAATCATCTTTGCTAGATATTTAGCGGAGATACCCTGATACCCCTGGCAATATGCTCTAGTTTTCATATCTTCTCGTGCCCAAGATTCTTTCAAATATAACTCCCTCTCATTTTTCGCTTGGCTATACTTTTTCCATGTATCTGCCTTGGGATCCCTGATATAATTGCCATAAGAATTTTAAGTTGGTTAGCTAACTGTGTCTCTCTATACTTCCACTTGCGTTTTCTTTCTATCATATACGCTTTAATCTCCCCTCTTAGAGCCGCCTCCCTGCTTCCCAAAAAGTTTCTATTTTGGATATGTATGCCTTAT
>NW_026511525.1:0-34911 GCF_027579735.1 Bombina bombina
TATCAAAGCGTGGGTTTTCAGATTCTGTAATAGATACTCTGATTCAGGCTAGAAAGCCTGTAACTAGAAAAATTTACCATAAAATATGGAAAAAAAATATCTGTTGGTGTGAATCTAAAGGATTCCCATGGAACAAGATAAGAATTCCTAAGATTCTATCCTTTCTACAAGAAGGTTTGGAGAAAGGATTATCTGCAAGTTCTCTAAAGGGACAGATCTCTGCTTTATCTGTTTTACTTCACAAAAGACTGGCAGCCGTGCCAGATGTTCAAGCATTTGTTCAGGCTCTGGTTAGGATCAAGCCTGTTTACAGACCTTTGACTCCTCCCTGGAGTCTAAATCTAGTTCTTTCAGTTCTTCAAGGGGTTCCGTTTGAACCCTTACATTCCGTAGATATTAAGTTACTATCTTGGAAAGTTTTGTTTTTGGTTGCAATTTCTTCTGCTAGAAGAGTTTCAGAGTTATCTGCTCTGCAGTGTTCTCCGCCCTATCTGGTGTTCCATGCAGATAAGGTGGTTTTGCGTACTAAGCCTGGTTTTCTTCCGAAAGTTGTTTCCAACAAAGATATTAACCAGAAGATAGTTGTACCTTCTTTGTGTCCGAATCCAGTTTCAAAGAAGGAACGTTTGTTACACAATTTGGACGTAGTCCGTGCTCTAAAATTCTATTTAGAGGCTACTAAAGATTTCAGACAAACATCTCCCTTGTTTGTTGTTTATTCTGGTAAAAGGAGAGGTCAAAAAGCGACTTCTACCTCTCTTTCCTTTTGGCTTAAAAGCATTATCCGATTGGCTTATGAGACTGCCGGACGGCAGCCTCCTGAAAGAATCACAGCTCACTCCACTAGGGCTGTGGCTTCCACATGGGCCTTCAAGAACGAGGCTTCTGTTGACCAGATATGTAAGGCAGCGACTTGGTCTTCACTGCACACTTTTGCCAAATTTTACAAATTTGATACTTTTGCTTCTTCGGAGGCTATTTTTGGGAGAAAGGTTTTGCAAGCCGTGGTGCCTTCCATTTAGGTGACCTGATTTGCTCCCTCCCTTCATCTGTGTCCTAAAGCTTTGGTATTGGTTCCCACAAGTAAGGATGACGCCGTGGACCGGACACACCAATGTTGGAGAAAACAGAATTTATGCTTACCTGATAAATTACTTTCTCCAACGGTGTGTCCGGTCCACGGCCCGCCCTGGTTTTTTAATCAGGTCTGATGAATTATTTTCTCTAACTACAGTAACCACGGTATCATATGGTTTCTCCTATATATATTTCCTCCTGTCCGTCGGTCGAATGACTGGGGTGGGCGGAGCCTAGGAGGGATCATGTGACCAGCTTTTCTGGGACTCTTTGCCATTTCCTGTTGGGGAAGAGAATATCCCACAAGTAAGGATGACGCCGTGGACCGGACACACCATTGGAGAAAGTAATTTATCAGGTAAGCATAAATTCTGTTTTTCGTGCCTTTCGAAACTACAAGGCAGGTGCGGCATCAACTTCCTCTAATAATAAACAAGAGGGAACTTTTGCTCAATCCAAGACGGTCTGGAGACCAAACCAGACCTGGAAAAAAGGTAAGCAGGTCAAAAAGGCTGCTGCTGCCTCTAAGACAGCATGAAGGAACGACCCCCTATCCGGTAACGGATCTAGTAGGGGGGAAACTTTCACTCTTCGCCCAGGTGTGGGCAAGAGATGTTCAGGATCCCTGGGCGTTGGAAATTATATCCCAGGGATATCTTCTGGACTTTAAAGCTTCCCCCCCAAAAGGGAGATTTCACCTTTCACAATTATCTGCAAACCAGATAAAGAGTGAGGCATTCTTACACTGTGTACGAGACCTCCTAGTTATGGGAGTCATCCATCCAGTTCCAAAGGAGGAACAGGAACAGGGTTTTTACTCAAATCTGTTTGTGGTTCCCAAAAAAGGGGGAACCTTCAGACCGATTTTGGATCTAAAGATCTTAAACAAATTCCTCAAAGTTCCGTCGTTCAAGATGGAAACTATTCGTACCATCCTACCACTGATCCAGGAGGGTCAATATATGACTACAGTGGATCTAAAGGATGCTTATCTTCACATTCCGATACACAAAGATCATCATCGGTTTCTCAGGTTTGCCTTTCAAAACAGGCATTACCAGTTGTACCTCTTCCCTTTGGATTAGCTACAGCCCCAAGAATCTTTACAAAGGTTCTAGGGTCGCTTATGGCGGTCCTAAGGCCGCGGGGCATAGCAGTAGCCCCTTATTTAGACGACATCCTGATACAGGCGTCAAACTTCCAAATTGCCAAGTCTCATACGAACGTAGTACTGGCATTTCTGAGGTCGCATGGGTGGAAAGTGAACGAGGAAAAGTGTTCTCTATCCCCACTCACAAGAGTTTCCTTTCTAGGGACTCTGATAGATTCTGTAGAAATGAAAATTTACCTTGACGGAGTCCAGGTTATCAAAGCTTCTAAATTCCTGTCGGGTTCTTCATTCCATTCCGCGCCCTTTGGTGGCTCAGTGTATGGAAGTAATCGGCTTAATGGTAGCAGCAATGGACATAGTGCCGTTTGCACGCTTACATCTCAGACCGCTGCAACTATGCATGCTCAGTCAGTGGATCAAGAGACCAGGGATCCTCTTCCCTGGTGGCTATCTCGGGTCCATCTGTCCAAAGGTATGACCTTTGCAGGCCAGATTGGACTATTGTAACAACAAATGCCAGCCTTCTAGGTTGGGGTGCAGTCTGGAACTCCCTGAAGGCTCAGGGATCGTGGACTCAGGAGGAGTCTCTCCTTCCAATAAATATTCTGGAACTAAGAGCGATATTCAAGGCTCTTCAGGTTTGGCCTCAGTTAGCAACTCTGAGGTACATCAGATTTCAGTCGGTCAACATCACGACTGTAGCTTACATCAACCATCGAGGGGGAACAAGAAGTTCCCTAGAGATGTTAGAAGTTTCAAAAATAATTCACTGGGCAGAGATTCACTCTTGCCACCTATCAGCTATCCATATCCCAGGTGTAGAGCACTGGGAGGCGGAATTTCTAAGTCGTCAGACTTTTAATCCGGGAGAGTGGGAACTCCATACGGAGGTATTTGCACAACTGATTCTCCGTTGGGGCAAACCAGAACTGGATCTCATGGCGTCTCGCCAGAACGCCAAGCTTCCGTGTTACGGATCCATGTCCAGGGATCCCAAGGCGACGCTGATAGATACTCTAGCAGCGCCCTGGTCTTTCAACCTGGCTTATGTGTTTCCACCGTTTCCTCTGCTCCCTCGACTGATTGCCAAGATCAAGTAGGAGAGAGCATCAGTGATTCTGATAGCACCTGCGTGGCCACGCAGGACCTGGTATGCAGATCTAGTGGACATGTCATCCTTTCCACCATGGTCTCTGCCTCTGAGACAGGACCTTCTACTTCAGGGTCCTTTCAACCATCCAAATCTAATTTCTCTGAGGCTGACTGCCTGGAGATTGAATGCTTGATTTTATCAAAGCGTGGCTTCTCCGAGTCAGTTATTGATACCTTAATACAGGCACGAAAGCCTGTCACCAGGAAAATTTACCATAAGGTATGGCGTAGATATCTTTATTGGTGTGAATCCAAGGGTTACTCATAGAGTAAGGTCAGGATTCCTAGGATTTTATCTTTTCTCCAAGAAGGTTTGGAAAAAGGATTGTCAGCTAGTTTCTTAAAGGGACAGATTTTTGCTCTGTCTATTCTTTTGCACTATGTTCTTTTGCAGATGTTCCAGACGTTCAGGCATTTTGTCAGGCTTTAGTTTGAATCAAGCCTGTGTTTAAACCTGTTGCTCCACCATGGAGCTTAAACTTGGTTCTTAAGGTTCTTCAAGGAGTTCCGTTTGAACCTCTTCATTCCATAGATATCAAACTTTTATCTTGGAAAGTTCTTTTTTTTTTTTTTTTGGTAGCTATTTCCTCGGCTCGTAGAGTCTCTGAGCTATCTGCCTTACAATGTGATTCTCCTTATCTGATTTTTCATACGGATAAGGTAGTCCTGCGTACCAAACCTGGGTTCTTACCTAAGGCTTCTATCTAACAAGAATATCAATCAAGAGATTGTGGTTCCATCCTTGTGTTACACAATCTGGACGTGGTCTGTGCTTTAAAGTTTTACTTACAAGCTAATAAAGATTTTTGTCAAACATCTGCTTTGTTTGTTGTCTACTCTGGACAGAGGAGAGGTCAAAAGGCTTTGGCAACCTCTTTTTCTTTTTGGCTAAGAAGCTTAATCCGCTTAGCCTATGAGACTGCTGGACAGCAGCCTCCTGAAAGGATTACAGCTCATTCCACTAGAGCTGTGGCTTCCACTTGGGCCTTTAAAAATGAGGCTTCTGTTGAATAGATTTGCAAGGCGGCGACTTGGTCTTCGCTTCATACTTTTTCAAAATTTTACAAATTTGATACTTTTGCTTCTTCGGAGGCTATATTTGGGAGAGAGGTTTTACAGGCAGTGGTTCCTTCCATTCAAGTTCCTGCCTTGTCCCTCCCTTCATCCGTGTACTTTAGCTTTGGTATTGGTATCCCACAAGTAATGGATGATCCGTGGACTGAATACACCTTACAAGAGAAAACACAATTTATGCTTACCTGATAAATTTATTTCTCTTGTGGTGTATCCAGTCCACGGCCCACCCTGTCATTTTAAGGCAGGTAATTTTTAAATTTAAACTACAGTAACCACTACACCCTATGGTTCCTCCTTTCTCTGCTTGTTTTCGGTCGAATGGCTGGCTATGACAGTTAGGGGAGGAGCTATATTACAGCTCTGCTGTGGGTGTCCTCTTGCAACTTCCTGTTGGGAATGAGAATATCCCACAAGTAATGGATGATCCGTGGACTGGATACACCACAAGAGAAATAAATTTATCAGGTAAGCATAAATTGTGTTTTTTTTTTTTTAGGCATTTTGTTTTGGACCATGTTTTGTAAAATGTTTAACTGTATTAGATTAACCAGTTTTAGTGATATTTAATTTTGCATAAACTCTGTGTTATGATTTATGATAATGTGTAGTACCCACCAATGAATACCTTGAAAACTATTTTACTTCATGCATGCAGTTAAACTGTCCTATAAGCCCAACATTAACACAACTTTTCATAATGCAATTATATCACTATGAATTTCTTGTATGCAAAAGTGTATCAAAAACATTGTTTTGGTGTTGTGTACTTTTGTTCCTAAATGTTTTTTCTTTCCTGTAATTGGCAAGAGTCCATGAGCTAGTGACGTATGGGATATACAATCGTACCAGGAGGGGCAAAGTTTCCCAAACCTCAACATGCCTATAAATACACCCCTTACCACACCCACAGTTCAGTTTTACAAACTTTGCCTCCTATGGAGTTGGTGAAGTAAGTTTGTGCTAAGATTTCTACGTTGATATGCGCTTCTCAGCATTTTGAAGCCCGGTTCCTCTCAGAGTACATTGAATGTCAGAGGGATGTGAAGGGAGTATCACCTATTGAATGCAATGGTTTTCTTTGCGGGAGATCTATTTCATAGGTTCTCTGTTATCAGTGGTAGAGATGCACCTCCTACCTCCCTTATTCAGATCGATTATATACTCTCATACGTTTCAGTACTGGTTTGGCTATCTGCTATATGTGGATGGGTATCTTTCGGTAAGTATGTTTTCATTACTTAAGACACTCTCAGCTATGCGAGAAGAAATTACCAAAGCGCCTACCTAAGAAGAGGCTGGGTGAAGATCAAATAAAATGTGCAAATTTATTACAACATACACATTAACATACACAATATACACATTAAATTTAAAATTAAAAACATATAATTAAACAGGGATCCATGTATATAAATTAATAACAGTGCAATACAGTTACAATATTAATAGCTCTGATTTAGGCCTAGGAACATACAACGGTTATAGCAACACTGGCAATAGATCCTAGTGTCTTCCTTCAGGCTTAAATAAGCCTCCAATGTTAATGCTCTAGCTGTGTGCTGATGTGTGTGTATATATATATATATATATATATATATATATATATATATATATATATATATATATATATATATATATATGTGGTAAGCAATGTGATCAGTGAAGATATGTGTTAGGTGAAAATCAAAAAACAATAAATCTAGCACAAAAACCTAATTGACACAAGAAAAAAGCTTAATACAAAAATAGTGGGTAATAATGAAAAAATCCACAATGGAGTGTCTGAATAGATTTCATGAATACATTGTCCGTAAAGCAAATAAAGAAATTTTAAAATTCAGCCTTAAAAAAATAAATAAAGTCCAATCTAGAAATAAATATGTGTAAATCCTCAGAAAGCTGTGCAACAATTATGGTATATCTCCAATGTTTATATAAGTGTTAATCGCCAAGACGCTGTATATAAATGTAACAGAAAAGTAACAATCTCCTTTGGTGGATTTGTAGAAATTCCTAGGTGGTTCTTCTGTAAAAGAAAAAAGTGCAATTGCGTAGATTGTTTCAAATGTGCTAATAAAATGAAAATGTGCTTACCATTCGACGCGTTTCGGTCTTTTAAGAGACTCTTTATCAAGAGTCTTGATAAAGGTCTCTGAAAGTCAGAAACGCGTCGACTAGTAAATGTTTTTCTTACCTGTGGTTTAGTCTTTTTTCAAATTGACTGTTTTTTTTCCCATTAAATTTTGCAGACAAAATTAGGCTTGTGAGGGCGCAAAATGCTAAATTTTTCTCCAACATTGGTGTGTCCGGTCCACGGTGTCATCCATTACTTGTGGGATATTCTCCTCCCCCACAGGGAAAGGCAAGGAGAGCACACAGCAAGAGCTGTCCATATAGTCCCTCCCAGGCTCCCCCCCCCCCCAGTCATTCTCCTTGCCGTTCTGAACAAGTAGCATCTCCTCGGGGATGGTGAGGAGTTTGTGGTGTTTAGTTGTAGTTTTTTATTCTTCTATCAAGAGTTTGTTATTTTAAAATAGTGCTGGTATGTACTATTTACTCTGAAACAGAAAGAGATGAAGATTTCTGTTTGTCAGAGGATTATGATTTTAGCAGACAGTAACTAAAATCGTTTGCACATAGGACTGTTGAGATGAAGTAACTTCAGTTGGGGGAAACAGTTAGCAGACTTTTCTGCTTAAGGTATGACTAGCCATATTTCTAACAAGACTGTGTAATGCTGGAAGGCTGTCATTTTCCCCTCATGGGGATCGGTAAGCCATTTTCTTAGTCTCAAACAGAATAAAGGGCTTATTATGGGCTATAAACTGGTAGACACTTTTAGGGGCTAAATCGATTGCTTTATTTAAGTATTATATGCAGTTTGAAGTTGTATTTCACACTTTTATAACATTGGGGAACGTTTTTAGCACCAGGCACTTGTTAAGACACCTTCCCAGTCAGGAAGGGCCTTTCTCTGTAGTAGGCAGAGCCTCATTTTCGCGCAATTACTGTGCAGTTAATTTTGAGTTCAGTACATGCAGCTGCATGTGTGAGGGTCTGGAATCCACTAAAAACGTTCCTAGAAGGCTTCATTTGGTATCATATACCCCCCTGGGATTGGTGAAGTTGCAGCAAAGGCTGTGGCTGGGACTGTAAGGGGGTTAAAATTAAAAACGGCTCCGGTTTCCACATTTTAAGGGTTAACAGCTTGAAAATTGGGGTGCAATACTTTGAATGCATTTGGTAAAGATTGGATAATTCCTTCATAGTTTTTCACATATTCAGTAATAAAGTGTGCCCTGTTTAACATTTAAAGAGACAGTAACGGTTTTGTTTTAAAACGGTTTTTGTGCTTTATTAACCAGTTTAAGCCTGTTTAACATGTCTGTACCTTCAGATAGATCATGTTCTGTATGTATGGTAGCCAATGGGGTTCCCCCTTCAAATATAGTGTGATAATTGTGCCATTGCGTCCAAACAAAGTAAGGACAGAACTGTCACAAATTGTAAAGTTGCCCTGGATGATTCCTCAGATGAAGGAAGTAGACATAGTTCTACATCATCTCCTTCTGTGTCTATACCAGTTATGCCCGCGCAGGCGACCCCTAGTACTTCTAGCGCGCCAATGCTTGTTACTATGCAGTAATTGACGGCAGTAATGGATAACTCAATAGCTAATATTTTATCCAAAATGCCAGCATTTCAGAGAAAGCGCGATTGCTCTGTTTTAAACACTGTAGAGCAGGAGGGCGCTGATGATAATTTTTCTGTCATACCCTAACACCAATCTGAAGTGGCAGTGAGGGAGGGTTTGTCAGATGGGGAAATTTCTGATACAGGAAGAATTTCTCAGCAGGCAGAACCTGATGTTGTGACATTTAAATTTAAATTAGAGCATCTCCGCGCATTACTTAAGGAGGTGCTATCTACTCTGGATGATTGTGACAATCTGGTCAACCCAGAAAAATTGTGCAAGATGGACAGTTCCTTGAGGTCCCGGTTCACCCTGATGCTTTTCCGATACCTAAACGGGTGGCGGACATAGTGAATAAGGAGTGGGAGAAGCCAGGCATACCTTTTGTCCCTCCTCCTATATTTAAGAAATTGTTCCCTATGGTCGACCCCAGGAAGGACACATGGCAAACAGTTCCTAAGGTCGAGGGGGAGTTTTCTACTCTAGCCAAGCGCACAACCATTCCTATTGAGGACAATTGCGCTTTCAAAGATCCTATGGATAAAAAATTGGAGGGTTTGCTTAAAAAGATTTTTGTACAGTAAGGTTACCTCCTTCAACCTATTTCGTGCATTATTCCTGTCACTACAGCGGCGTGGTTCTGGTTCGAGGAACTGGAAAAGTCGCTCAGTAGGGAGACTCCGTATGAGGAAGTCATGGACAGAATTTACGCACTTAAGTTAGCTAATTTCTTTATTTTAGACGCCGCTTTGCAGTTAGCGAGGTTAGCGGCAAAAAATTCAGGGTTTACAATTGTGGCGCGCAGAGCGCTCTGGCTAAAGTCTTGGTCGGCGGATGTATCTTCCAAGACAAAATTGCTTAATACCCCTTTCTCCAACATAGGTGTGTCCGGTCCACGGCGTCATCCTTACTTGTGGGATATTCTCTTCCCCAACAGGAAATGGCAAAGAGCCCAGCAAAGCTGGTCACATGATCCCTCCTAGGCTCCGCCTACCCCAGTCATTCTCTTTGCCGTTGTACAGGCAACATCTCCACGGAGATGGCTTAGAGTTTTTTAGTGTTTAACTGTAGTTTTTATTATTCAATCAAGAGTTTGTTATTTTAAAATAGTGCTGGTATGTACTATTTACTCAGAAACAGAAAAGAGATGAAGATTTCTGTTTGTATGAGGAAAATGATTTTAGCAACCGTTACTAAAATCCATGGCTGTTCCACACAGGACTGTTGAGAGGAATTAACTTCAGTTGGGGGAACAGTGTGCAGTCTCTTACTGCTTGAGGTATGACACATTCTAACAAGACGATGTAATGCTGGAAGCTGTCATTTTCCCTATGGGATCCGGTAAGCCATGTTTATTAAGATAGTAAATAAGGGCTTCACAAGGGCTTATTAAGACTGTAGACTTTTTCTGGGCTAAATCGATTCATTATTAACACATATTTAGCCTTGAGGAATCATTTAATCTGGGTATTTTGAAGATTATATCGGCAGGCACTTTTTTAGACACCTTATTCTTTAGGGGCTTTCTCAAATCATAGGCAGAGCCTCATTTTCGCGCCGGTGTTGCGCACTTGTTTTTGAGAGGCATGACATGCAGTCGCGTGTGTGAGGAGCTCTGATACATAGAAAAGACTTTCTGAAGGCGTCATTTGGTATCGTATTCCCCTTTGGGCTTGGTTGGGTCTCAGCAAAGTAGATACCAGGGACTGTAAAGGGGTTAAAGTTAAAAACGGCTCCGGTTCCGTTATTTTAAGGGTTAAAGCTTCCAAATTTGGTGTGCAATACTTTTAAGGCTTTAAGACACTGTGGTGAAATGTTGGTGAATTTTGAACAATTCCTTCATATTTTTTCGCAATTGCAGTAATAAAGTGTGTTCAGTTTAAAATTTAAAGGGACAGTAACGGTTTTATTTTAAAACGTTTTTTGTACTTTGTTATCAAGTTTATGCCTGTTTAACATGTCTGAACTACCAGATAGACTGTGTTCTGAATGTGGGGAAGCCAGAGTTCCTTCTCATTTAAATAAATGTGATTTATGTGACAATGACAATGATGCCCAAGATGATTCCTCAAGTGAGGGGAGTAAGCATGGTACTGCATCATTCCCTCCTTCGTCTACACGAGTCTTGCCCACTCAGGAGGCCCCTAGTACATCTAGCGCGCCAATACTCCTTACTATGCAACAATTAACGGCTGTAATGGATAATTCTGTCAAAAACATTTTAGCCAAAATGCACACTTATCAGCGTAAGCGCGACTGCTCTGTTTTAGATACTGAAGAGCATGACGACGCTGATAATAATGGTTCTGAAGGGCCTCTAAACCAGTCTGATGGGGCCAGGGAGGTTTTGTCTGAGGGAGAAATTACAGATTCAGGGAACATTTCTCAACAAGCTGAACCTGATGTGATTACGTTTAAATTTAAGTTGGAACATCTCCGCGCTCTGCTTAAGGAGGTATTATCCACTCTGGATGATTGTGACAATTTGGTCATCCCAGAGAAACTATGTAAAATGGACAAGTTCCTAGAGGTCCCGGGGCTCCCAGAAGCTTTTCCTATACCCAAGCGGGTGGCGGACATTGTAAATAAAGAATGGGAAAGGCCCGGTATTCCTTTCGTCCCTCCCCCCATATTTAAAAAATTGTTTCCTATGGTCGACCCCAGAAAGGACTTATGGCAGACAGTCCCCAAGGTCGAGGGAGCGGTTTCCACTTTAAACAAACGCACCACTATACCCATAGAAGATAGTTGTGCTTTCAAAGATCCTATGGATAAAAAATTAGAAGGTTTACTTAAAAAGATGTTTGTTCAGCAGGGTTACCTTCTACAACCAATTTCATGCATTGTCCCTGTCGCTACAGCCGCATGTTTCTGGTTCGATGAGCTGGTAAAGGCGGTCGATAGTGATTCTCCTCCTTATGAGGAGATTATGGACAGAATCAATGCTCTCAAATTGGCTAATTCTTTCACCCTAGACGCCACTTTGCAATTGGCTAGGTTAGCGGCTAAGAATTCTGGGTTTGCTATTGTGGTGCGCAGAGCGCTTTGGTTGAAATCTTGGTCAGCTGATGCGTCTTCCAAGAACAAGCTACTTAACATTCCTTTCAAGGGGAAAACGCTGTTTGGCCCTGACTTGAAAGAGATTATCTCTGATATCACTGGGGGTAAGGGCCATGCCCTTCCTCAGGATCGGCCTTTCAAGGCCAAAAATAAACCTAATTTTCGTCCCTTTCGTAGAAACGGACCAGCCCAAAGTGCTACGTCCTCTAAGCAAGAGGGTAATACTTCTCAAGCCAAGCAAGCTTGGAGACCAATGCAAGGCTGGAACAAGGGAAAGCAGGCCAAGAAACCTGCCACTGCTACCAAGACAGCATGAAATGTTGGCCCCCGATCCGGGACCGGATCTGGTGGGGGGCAGACTCTCTCTCTTCGCTCAGGCTTGGGCAAGAGATGTTCTGGATCCTTGGACACTAGAAATAGTCTCCCAAGGTTATCTTCTGGAATTCAAGGGGCTTCCCCCAAGGGGGAGGTTCCACAGGTCTCAGTTGTCTTCAGACCAAATAAAAAGACAGGCATTCTTACATTGTGTAGAAGACCTGTTAACAATGGGAGTGATTCATCCTGTTCCATTAGGAGAACAAGGGATGGGGTTCTACTCCAATCTGTTCATAGTTCCCAAAAAAGAGGGAACGTTCAGACCAATCTTAGATCTCAAGATCTTAAACAAGTTTCTCAAGGTTCCATCGTTCAAGATGGAAACCATTCGAACAATTCTTCCTTCCATCCAGGAAGGTCAATTCATGACCACGGTGGATTTAAAGGATGCGTATCTACATATTCCTATCCACAAGGAACATCATCGGTTCCTAAGGTTCGCATTCCTGGACAAGCATTACCAGTTCGTGGCGCTTCCTTTCGGATTAGCCACTGCTCCAAGGATTTTCACAAAGGTACTAGGGTCCCTTCTAGCTGTGCTAAGACCAAGGGGCATTGCTGTAGTACCTTACTTGGACGACATTCTGATTCAAGCGTCGTCCCTTCCTCAAGCAAAGGCTCACACGGACATCGTCCTGGCCTTTCTCAGATCTCACGGATGGAAAGTGAACGTGGAAAAGAGTTCTCTATCTCCGTCGACAAGGGTTCCCTTCTTGGGAACAATAATAGACTCCTTAGAAATGAGGATTTTTCTGACAGAGGCCAGAAAAACAAGACTTCTAGACTCTTGTCGGATACTTCATTCCGTTCCTCTTCCTTCCATAGCGCAGTGCATGGAAGTGATAGGTTTGATGGTAGCGGCAATGGACATAGTTCCTTTTGCGCGCATTCATCTAAGACCATTACAACTGTGCATGCTCAGTCAGTGGAATGGGGACTATACAGACTTGTCTCCGAGGATACAAGTAAATCAGAGGACCAGAGACTCACTCCGTTGGTGGCTGTCCCTGGACAACCTGTCACAAGGGATGACCTTCCACAGACCAGAGTGGGTCATTGTCACGACCGACGCCAGTCTGATGGGCTGGGGCGCGGTCTGGGGATCCCTGAAAGCTCAGGGTCTTTGGTCTCGGGAAGAATCTCTTCTACCGATAAATATTCTGGAACTGAGAGCGATATTCAATGCTCTCAAGGCTTGGCCTCAGCTAGCGAGGGCCAAGTTCATACGGTTTCAATCCGACAACATGACAACTGTTGCGTACATCAACCATCAGGGGGGAACAAGGAGTTCCCTGGCGATGGAAGAAGTGACCAAAATCATTCAATGGGCGGAGTCTCACTCCTGCCACCTGTCTGCAATCCACATCCCAGGAGTGGAAAATTGGGAAGCGGATTTTCTGAGTCGTCAGACATTGCATCCGGGGGAGTGGGAACTCCATCCGGAAATCTTTGTCCAAATCACTCAACTGTGGGGCATTCCAGACATGGATCTGATGGCCTCTCGTCAGAACTTCAAAGTTCCTTGCTACGGGTCCAGATCCAGGGATCCCAAGGCGGCTCTAGTGGATGCACTAGTAGCACCTTGGACCTTCAAACTAGCTTATGTATTCCCGCCGTTTCCTCTCATCCCCAGGCTGGTAGCCAGGATCAATCAGGAGAGGGCGTCGGTGATCTTGATAGCTCCTGCGTGGCCACGCAGGACTTGGTATGCAGATCTGGTGAATATGTCATCGGCTCCACCATGGAAGCTACCTTTGAGACGAGACCTTCTTGTTCAAGGTCCGTTCGAACATCCGAATCTGGTCTCACTCCAGCTGACTGCTTGGAGATTGAACGCTTGATCTTATCGAAGCGAGGGTTCTCAGATTCTGTTATCGATACTCTTGTTCAGGCCAGAAAGCCTGTAACTAGAAAGATTTACCACAAAATTTGGAAAAAATATATCTGTTGGTGTGAATCTAAAGGATTCCCTTGGGACAAGGTTAAGATTCCTAAGATTCTATCCTTCCTTCAAGAAGGATTAGAAAAAGGATTATCTGCAAGTTCCCTGAAGGGACAGATTTCTGCCTTGTCTGTGTTACTTCACAAAAAGCTGGCAGCTGTGCCAGATGTTCAAGCCTTTGTTCAGGCTCTGGTTAGAATCAAGCCTGTTTACAAACCTTTGACTCCCCCTTGGAGTCTCAACTTAGTTCTTTCAGTTCTTCAGGGGGTTCCGTTTGAACCCTTACATTCCGTTGATATTAAGTTATTATCTTGGAAAGTTTTGTTTTTGGTTGCAATTTCTTCTGCTAGAAGAGTTTCAGAATTATCTGCTCTGCAGTGTTCTCCTCCTTATCTGGTGTTCCATGCAGATAAGGTGGTTTTACGTACTAAACCTGGTTTTCTTCCAAAAGTTGTTTCTAACAAAAACATTAACCAGGAGATTATCGTACCTTCTCTGTGCCCGAAACCAGTTTCAAAGAAGGAACGTTTGTTGCACAATTTGGATGTTGTTCGCGCTCTAAAATTCTATTTAGACGCTACAAAGGATTTTAGACAAACATCTTCCTTGTTTGTTGTTTATTCCGGTAAAAGGAGAGGTCAAAAAGCAACTTCTACCTCTCTCTCTTTTTGGATTAAAAGCATCATCAGATTGGCTTACGAGACTGCCGGACGGCAGCCTCCCGAAAGAATCACAGCTCATTCCACTAGGGCTGTGGCTTCCACATGGGCCTTCAAGAACGAGGCTTCTGTTGATCAGATATGTAGGGCAGCGACTTGGTCTTCACTGCACACTTTTACCAAATTTTACAAGTTTGATACTTTTGCTTCTTCTGAGGCTATTTTTGGGAGAAAGGTTTTGCAAGCCGTGGTGCCTTCCATCTAGGTGACCTGATTTGCTCCCTCCCATCATCCGTGTCCTAAAGCTTTGGTATTGGTTCCCACAAGTAAGGATGACGCCGTGGACCGGACACACCTATGTTGGAGAAAACAGAATTTATGTTTACCTGATAAATTACTTTCTCCAACGGTGTGTCCGGTCCACGGCCCGCCCTGGTTTTTTAATCAGGTCTGATAATTTATTTTCTTTAACTACAGTCACCACGGTATCATATGGTTTCTCCTATGCAAATATTCCTCCTTAACGTCGGTCGAATGACTGGGGTAGGCGGAGCCTAGGAGGGATCATGTGACCAGCTTTGCTGGGCTCTTTGCCATTTCCTGTTGGGGAAGAGAATATCCCACAAGTAAGGATGACGCCGTGGACCGGACACACCGTTGGAGAAAGTAATTTATCAGGTAAACATAAATTCTGTTTTCAAAGGTATGACCCCTTTTGGGCCAGAATTGAAAGAGATTATTTCAGTCATCACTGGGGGAAAGGGCCATGCCCTCCCACAAGATAAACCTTTCAAGGCTAAGAATAAGTCCAATTTTCGTTCCTTTCGCAATTTCAGGAACGGACCGGCTTCCAACTCGGCAGCCTCTAGACAAGAGGGTAACGCTTCCCAGACTAAACCAGCTTGGAAATCAATGCAAGGCTGGAACAAGGGTAAAACAGGCCAAGAAACCTGCTGCTGCTACCAAGACAGCATGAAGAGGTAGCCCCCGATCCGGAACCGGATCTAGTAGGGGGCAGACTCTCTCTCTTTGCTCAGGCTTGGGCAAGAGATGTTCAGGATTCCTGGGCACTAGAAATAGTCTCTCAGGGTTATCTTCTAGAATTCAAGGAACTACCCCCAAGGGGAAGGTTCCACATGTCTCACTTATCTTCAAACCAAGTAAAGAGACAGGCATTCTTACATTGTGCAGAAGACCTGTTAAAGATGGGAGTGATACTCCCAGTTCCAACTGTGGAACAAGGTCAGGGGTTTTACTCAAATCTGTTTGTAGTTCCCAAAAAAAGAGGGAACTTTCAGACCAATTCTGGATTTAAAAATTCTAAACAAATTTCTCAGAGTGACATCGTTCAAAATGGAAACTATTCGAACGATTTTACCTACAATCCAGGAGGGTCAATTTATGACTACCGTGGATCTAAAGGATGCGTATCTGCATATTCCTATCCACAAAGATCATCATCAGTTCCTAAGGTTCGCCTTTCTGGACAAACATTTCCTATTGTGGCTCTCCCATTCAGACTAGCCACTGCTCCAAGGATTTTCACAAAGGTGCTCGGGTCCCTTCTAGCGGTTCTAAGACCCAGGGGCATTGCAGTGGCACCTTACTTGGACGACATCCTAATTCAAGCGTCTTCTCTTTCAAAGACAAAGGCTCACACAGACATTGTTCTAGCCTTTCTCAGATCTCACGGGTGGTAGGTGAACATAGAAAAAAGTTCCCCGTCTCCGTCAACAAGAGTCCCTTTCTTGGGAACAATAATAGATTCTTTAGAAATGAAGATTTTCCTGACAGATGTCAGAGAGTCAAAGCTTCTAAACGCTTGTCAAGTTCTTCACTCTGTTCTACGGCCTTCCATAGCTCAGTGCATGGAAGTAGTAGGGTTGATGGTTGCAGCAATGGACATAGTTCCTTTTGCGCGAATTCATCTAAGACCATTACAACTGTGCATGCTCAAACAGTGGAATGGGGACTATACAGACTTGTCTCCAGTGATTCAAGTAGATCAGAAGACCAGAGACTCACTCCGTTGGTGGCTGACTCAGGATCACCTGTCCCAGGGAATGAACTTCCGCAGACCAGAGTGGGTCATTGTCACGACCGACGCCAGTCTATTAGGCTGGGGCGGGGTCTGGGATTCCCTGAAAGCTCAGGGTCTATGGTCTCCCGATAAACATCCTGGAACTGAGAGCGATATTCAATGCTCTCCGGGCTTGGCCTCAACTAGCAAAGGCCAGATTCATAAGATTCCAATCAGACAACATGACGACTGTTGCTTACTTCAACCATCAGGGGGGAACAAGGAGTTCCCTGGCGATGAGAGAGGTGACCAAGATCATCAAATGGGTGGAGGATCACTCCTACCACCTGTCTGCGATCCACATCCCAGGAGTGGAAAACTGGGAGGCGGATTATCTGAGTCGTCAGACCTTTCATCCGGGGGAGTGGGAACTCCACCCGGAGGTGTTTGCCTAGTTGACCCAATTATGGGGCATTTCAGACATGGATCTGATGGCGTCTCATCAGAACTTCAAGGTTCCTTGCTACGGGTCCAGATCCAGGGATCCCAAGGCGACTCTAGTGGATGCATTAGTGGCGCCTTGGACTTTCAACCTAGCTTATGCGTTTCCACCGTTCCTTCTCATTCCCAGGCTGGTAGCCAGGATCAAACAGGAGAAGGCCTCGGTGATTTTGATAGCTCCTGCGTGGCCACGCAGGACTTGGTATGCAGACCTGGTGAATATGTCATCGGCTCCACCATGGAAGCTACCTTTGAGACCGGATCTTCTAGTACAAGGTCCATTCGAACATCCAAATCTAGTTTCTCTCCAGCTGACTGCTTGGAAATTGAACGCTTGATTTTGTCTAAGCGTAGGTTTTCGGATTCTGTGATAGATACTCTGGTACAAGCCAGAAAACCTGTGACTAGAAAGATTACCATAAAATATGGAAAAGATATATCTGTTGGTGTGAATCCAAGGGATTCTCATGGAGTAAGATTAAAATTCCTAGGATCCTTTCCTTTCTCCAAGAAGGTTTGGATAAGGGATTATCAGCGAGTTCTCTAAAAGGACAGATTTCTGCTTTATCTGTCTTGTTACACAAACGACTGGCAGCTGTGCCAGATGTTCAAGCTTTTGTTCAGGCTTTGGTCAGGATCAAGCCTGTTTACAGACCCTTGACTCCTCCCTGGAGTCTAAATTTGGTTCTTTCAGTTCTTCAAGGGGTTCCGTTTGAACCCTTACATTCCATAGATATCAAGTTGTTATCTTGGAAAGTTCTGTTTTTGGTTGCTATTCTTCTGCTAGAAGAGTTTCTGAATTATCTGCTCTGCAGTGTAATCCGCCCTATCTGGTGTTCCATTCAGATAAGGTTGTTTTGCGTACTAAACCTGGTTTCCTTTGCAAAGGTTGTTTCCAACAAGAATATTAACCAGGAAATAGTTGTGCCTTCTTTGTGTCCGAATCCAGTTTCAAAGAACGCTTGTTACACAATTTAGATGTAGTCCGTGCTTTAAAGTTCTATTTAGAAGCAACAAAGGATTTCAGACAAACGTCTTCTCTGTTTGTAGTTTATTCTGGCAAGAGGAGAGGTCAAAAAAGCTACTGCTACCTCTCTTTTCTTTTGGCTGAAAAGCATTATACGATTGGCTTACGAGACTGCCGGACGGCAGCCTCCTGAACGAATCACAGCTCACTCTACTAGGGCTGTGGCTTCCACATGGGCCTTCAAGAACGAGGCTTCTGTTGATCAGATATGTAAGGCAGCGACCTGGTCTTCTCTGCACACTTTGTCCAAATTCTACAAATTTGATACTTTTGCTTCTTCGGAGGCTATTTTTGGGAGAAAGGTTTTGCAAGCCGTGGTGCCTTCTGTTTAGGTAACCTGATTTGCTCCCTCCCTTCATCCGTGTCCTAAAGCTTTGGTATTGGTTCCCACAAGTAATGGATGACACCGTGGACCGGACACACCAATGTTGGAGAAAACAGAATTTATGCTTACCTGATAAATTACTTTCACCAACGGTGTGTCCGGTCCACGGCCCGCCCTGGTTTTTTAATCAGGTTTGAAGAATTTCTTTCTCTATACACTACAGTCACCACGGCACACTATAGTTTCTCCTTTTTTTCTCCTAACCATCGGTCGAATGACTAGGGGGGCGGAGCCTGGGAGGGACTATATGGACAGCTCTTGCTGTGTGCTCTCCTTGCCTTTCCCTGTGGGGGAGGAGAATATCCCACAAGTAATGGATGACACCGTGGACCGGACACACCGTTGGAGAAAGTAATTTATCAGGTAAGCATAAATTCTGTTATTGTGTCATTCTTGGCGCAAGAATTTTTTTGCCGCGAAGGTAAGTCCAATGATGCCAATTCGTAATTTCCGGCGTCTAAGTTGACGCCGAGTTCTTTGCACAAGGTTGCGTCTTCAATGTGTCATTTCCGGATGTTGTTAGCGCAAAACAATTTCAGTTGCGTTGTGCGTCATACTTGGCGCCAAATAATTTCATTATTTAAAAGCCCCATTCCTATATGCCTCTTGCCTTTTTTCTATGTCAAAGTGCTATGCTGTTTGCATTTTTTCCCCATTCCTGAAACTGCCATATAAGGAAATTGATAATTTTGCTTTATATGTTGTTTTCTCTCTTACGTTTGCAAGATGTCTCAATCTGATCCTGTCTCAGAAATCACTGTTGGAACCCTGCTGCCTGATATCAGTTCTACCAAAGCTAAGTGCATTTGTTGTAAATTTGTGGAGATTATATCTCTAGCTGTGGTTTGTAATAGTTGTAATAACCTTTTACATGCAGAGAATGTGTCCATCAGTAATAGTATAATGCCTGTTGTTCCTTCAACATCTAATGTAAATGATATACCTGTGAATATAAAAGATTTTATTGCTGATGCGATTCAGAAGGCTTTGTCTGCCATCCCGCCTTCTAATATTTATATTCTGGCTATCTTCTCAGGCCTGCCATTTCTATGGCTGATGTTGCAGCTGCATCAACTTTTTGGTTGGAAAGTCTAGAGCAACAGGGAATGGATACTGATTTGTCTAGCATTGTTCGCTTGCTTCAACATGCTAATCATTTTATCTGTGATGCCATTTTTCATTTCATCAAAATTGATGTTAAATCTATGTCTTTAGCTATTTTAGCTAGAAGGGCTTTGTGGCTCAAATATTGGAATGCTTACATGGTATCTAAGTCTAGATTACTATCTCTTTCTTTCCAAGGTAATAAGTTATTTTGTTCTCGGTTGGATTCGATTATTTCAACGGTCACTGAGGGAAGGGAGTTTTCTTGCCTGAAGATAAAAGACCTAAGGGTAAATCTAAAGCTTCTAACCGTTTTCGTTCCTTTCGACAAAATAAGGAACAGAAACCTAATCCCCTCCCCCCTAAAGAATCTGGCTCCAATTGGAAACCTTCAAGTTGGAATAAATCCAGACCGTTTAAGAAACCAAAGCCAGCCCCCAAGTCTGCATGAAGGTGCGGCCCTCATTCCAGCTCAGCTGGTGGGGGGCAGATTAAGATTCTTCCAAAACATTTGTGCAGATTCTGTCCAAAATCAATGGATTCATAGTATTGTTTCTCAAGGGTACCGAATAGGATTCAGAGTAAGACCTGCTGTGAGTAGATTTTTTCTCTCACGTATCCCAGCAAATCCAGTGAAGGCTCAGGCTTTTCTGAAGTGTGTTTCAGACCTGGAGTTTTCAGGGGTAATTATACCAGTTTCTTTTCAGGAACAGGGTCTGGGGTTTTATTCAAATCTATTCATTGTCCCAAAAAAAGAAAATTAATTCAGGCCAATTCTGGATCTGAAAATTTTGAATCGTTATGTAAGAGTGACAACTTTTAAAATGGTGACTATAAGGACTATTCTGCCTTTTGTTCAGCAAAAGCATTTTATGTCCACAATAGACTTACAGGATGCATATCTTCATATTCTGATTCATCCAGATCATTATCAGTTTCTAAGATTCTCTTTTCTAGACAAGCATTACCAATTTGTCGCTCTTTCATTTGGCCTAGCAACAGCTCCAATAATTTTTTCAAAGGTTCTCGGTGCCCTACTCTCTGTAACTTGCTATTGCGGTGTTTCCTTATTTGGACGATATCTTGGTACTAGCTCAGTCTTTACAACTAGTGTTTTTTCTTCAAAGACATGGTTGGAGGATCAATTTACCAAAAAGTTCCTTGATTTCTCAGACAAGGGTCACCTTTTTTGGGTTTCCAGATCGATTCAGTGTTCATGACTCTGTCTCTAACAGACGAGACAAATGAAATTAGTATCAGCCTGTCGAAACCTTCAGTCTCGATCATTCCCTTCAGTAGCTATGTGCATGGAAGTTTTAGGTCTCATGACTGCAGCATCGGGCGCAATCCACTTTGCTCGTTTTCATATGAGACCTCTCCAGCTTTGTATGCTGAACCAATTTTGCAGGGATTATACAAAGATATCACAATTAATATTCTTAAATCCCAATGTTCGAGACTCTCTGACTTGGTGGTTAGATCACAATCGTATAGTTCAAGGGGCCTCTTTTGTTCGTCCAACCTGGACTGTGATCACAACAGATGCAAGTCTTACAGGTTGGGGAGCTGTCTGGGGATCTCTGACAGCACAAGGGGTTTGGAAACCTCAAGAGGCGAGGTTACCAATCAAAATTTTAGAACTCCGTGCTATTTTGAGGGCTCTTCAGGTTTGGCCTCTGTTGAAGAGAGAACAGTTCATTTGCTTTCAGACACAGTATCAGAACTCTGGCATATGTCAATCATCAGGGTGGGATTCACAGTCCCCAAGCTATGAAAGAAGTATATCGGATACTTTTTTTGGGCGGAATCCAGTTCCTGTCTAATTTTTGTGGTTCATATCCCAGGTGTAGACAATTGGGAAGCGGATTATCTCAGCCGTCAGACTTTACATCCGGGGAGTGGTCGCTCCATCCAGATGTGTTTTCTCAGATTGTTCAGATGTGGGGTCTTCCCGAAAGAGATCTGATGGTTTCTCATGTAAACAAGAAACTACACAGGTACCTGTCTAGGTCCAGGGATCCTCAGGCGGAAGCAGTGGATGCATTAGCAGTTCCTTGGTGTTACCAACCTGCTTATATCTTCCCGCTTCTGGTTCTTCTTCCAAGAGTGATTTCCAAGATCATCATGGAACAATCATTTGTGTTGCTGGTAGTTCCAGCATGGCCTCACAGGTGTTGGTATGCGGATCTTGTTCGGATGTCCAGTTGCCAACCTTAGCCACTTACATTAAGGCCAGACCTTTTGTCTCAAGGTCTGTTTTTCATCAGGATCTCAAATCATTAAAGGGATACTGAACCCAAAATTTTTCTTTCGTGATTCAGATAGAGCATGCAATGTTAAGCAACTTTCTAATTTGCTCCTATTATCAATTTTTCTTCGTTCTCTTGATATCTTTATTTGCATCTGTTATTTTTTTTGTTCAGCACTTGTTTATTGGTCGGTTAAATCAATCCACCAATCAGCAAGAACAACCCAGGTTGTTCACCAAAAATGGGCCGGCATTTAAACTTAAATTCTTGCTTTTCAAATAAAGATACCAAGAGAATGAAGAAAATTTGATAATAGGAGTAAATTAGAAAGTTGCTTGAAATTGCATGCACTGGGGTTCCGGTGGAGGAGGAGTGAGCAAGTACTGCTGAGCTCTGCACTCCAGTCCTACAGCTGGTGGCAGTGGGGTTTTTCGCGCCATCCCTATTATTGGGACTGCTATTTGGATAGTACGGACTATCATCTCTGGAACCCACACAGTGGAACTCCAACCCACTGTGTCTGGCAAACGGTGAAAGCCAGAAAAGACCTACAATTCGTTTAGGCAAATACTGTACCTGGCTACAACTTGCCTACATACTCTGCATATATCAAACAATTCCCCCCCTATGCTGGAGAACCGCACAAACGAAACAGGTATCCCTCTAACATACCCTCCTTATGCGGGCTTCTCCGCTCCTCTGCCGCCGCTGCGTGTACAAACTTTGAACACAGTGTAGATACTGTGGGACACTGAAGGAGAGTTACCTCTGGTTTTCCTGGAAATGGTTTGGGACCCATTGCACCCGCTGGTGACGGCGCAACCTCCTCTCCCACCGGTGCTGCGCGAGAGGAGGTGCCGGGCTTGGCAGAGGGATCGGAGAGTTACGTCCAGGGCTCCGTTTTGCCTTACAGGGCTTTGCGCACTACCGCCTGTCTCCCCCCCTCCCACCAGTGCTGCGTGAGGGGGAGAGTGAGTGGCCACGGTGGTGTGCGATAGAAGCAACACTGCTCACTGACGGACCAAATCGACGGACCTGCTGGGACATCTCAATATCCACTCATACATACCGAGCGGACAGTGAAGGAGGAGGTGAGTTCCCGGGACACTATTGCATACACAGAAGTGGGTAAAAGGGGCCTGATATTATTTGAGGCATAAGCGGTTCTCATACTAAAGAGACCTAGAGTATTTTACCAACGGGAGGCAACCAGCAAAGGAAGGGAAGGGGAAAGAAACAAGAAGAAAGCTAAAAAGAAGGGGCTTTTGGCCGGCTAAGACGCAAAGAGTTAAAATTTCTGGGGGGTCTTCACTAATAAGTGGAAAAGCAGAAGATACATTCAAACAAAAACAAAAAAGCCATTCTCTTATTTTTGTTGCTTTCGAGATGTTTGTTATATTTTTTTATACTGGTGATCGGTTTGTCTAAACAAGATACAACCTAACACTTCTCTTACGTGAACTGATGCAATATATATATCAGGCTTTGGCAAGTTCTCAAAAAAAATATTGCTGGACGGATTGAACTGTCTACAGCTGATTTAGGTTACTGAAAGGCGCAGAAATTCTTCTCTGCATAACAACTTAACCTCCAAAGAGAACTCGCCTTATTTAAAAGTTTTACCTTGCAGTCTGAGATATACAATCTGCATTTGTATTTTTTTCCAACTAACAAGCTTATGTTTGACTATTTAGCAGCCCATTACTTTAACAAAGTGAGTTTTGTTTTGTTTTTTTTCTCTTTCTTTTTTCTTTTTTTGCTTTTCATATTTATGTCTTTGTGGGTTTAACTTTTTGCTTTTTTTATTGCAATTAACCAAAACTAACAAAGCATAGTCAGTTTATTTACTTTAATTATTTCATGTTGTGTGACCTTTTTCTTTTGAAATCTGAAAGAAATTCTGATATGAACTAATGTTTGGTGTATACCTAGGTTGTGGTCAATAAGAGCTCTGTGCTTAAAAAGTAAAATTCTTTTTAAGAATCTCTAGTACAATTAGACTATTTCTAAGAAAAGCAATGAGTTTTATTGCAAATTTATCAAGCCTAACAAAGCATAGTCAGCTCATTTACTTTAATTATTTTATGTTCTGTGACCTTCTCTCTGAAAGCTGAAAAAAATTCTGCTATGTATTAATGCTTAGTATATACGCAGGTTGTGGTTAATAAGAGCTTTGTTGGTCAAAAAGTAAAATTCTTCTCAAGAAATGGCTGGTATATAACTCAGTATTAGCATGCCGTAGGCGATTCTTCAGGGAAGGCTGCAAATGCAGCTTCATAAATATATCTAGAAGTCAGATATTATTGAAAGTTCTTGAGATCAAAGGGTCTTTGTTCTTTATTTTTCTTACTAATTCACACTTACTATATCTTATACAAAAATATAAGGCAGTACCTCCTGTGAGTAATAGAACAGGAAGAGTACTGAAGATAAAGGGACACTTCTTCTCCTGCTGAGCTGTTAAAAAGTAACTCATATACATTTGCCAGTTGTAGTAACGTCTTCTCTCCTTTGCCTTATCACTAATTCTAACTAAAGAAATAAATAGAATCCTTGTTCTTGCCCCATGGAGGGATAAAACACATTATTAATTAAATCACTTTAAGTCACCCCTCCCCCCCCCCTTTTTTTTTTTTCTCTCTTCTTCCCTCCTCACCATTTCACACTTCACCTGCACTTATTTTTTTTGGTATCCCCCCTGCTGGGCGGACTCATGTATAACTCACTTTTTTTTTCACTTCCTCTGTATAATTTAAATTGAAACCACTTCTTAACCCTATCACTTATCACCTCTGCACCCCCTGCACATGGATAAATTCCTTCACAATATAACCAAAACTCCCTCTCCCACCATGGCGGCTCGAAATAAGGATAGAAAACTTAAAAGCACTCTAGAGGATACCACTGACAGCTCTATACTGAAATCTAGTACACCTATAACACAGGAAGCAACCAATGTCCAAAGTCTAGTTACTAGTATCTCAGAGGCCCTCTCTCCCAAATTTGAGATCCTCAGAACCGAAATTAAACAAGACATTCTTGCTCTAACTCGGGAAGTGCGGCAATTTTCTACTAGATTACAAGAGGTCGAACAGAGGGTATCCGATTTGGAAGATCTAACAAACTCACACAATTCGAAAGTACAGGGCCTAGATACTAGCATTCAAAAGATTCTTAGTAAATTGGAATACTTAGAAAATCGCTCTAGAAGAAACAATATTAGAATTATAGGCCTTCCTGAAGAACAACAGTATAAAAATCTCTCTGCCTTTATATCTAAAACACTACCTAAGATCCTTAAGATCACATCTGAGTACCCACCTATTATTGTTGAAAGAGAGCATAGATTGGGCCCCTCTCGTACAGATAACAAAAGTGGCAACAGACCTAGGCCTGTAATAGCTAAACTATTAAATTTTCAGGATAAATCTTACTACAACATTATCGTAAGTACCAGCCAATCAGTATTGGAGGGAGCTCAATCCTCATCTTCCAAGACTTTTCTGCTGATACAGCGTCAAAGAGAAGAGTTAGCTCCTATATGCTCTAAATTTATACAGCATAACTATCGTGCCACTATAACATATCCCTGTAAACTCAGAGTCAAAGTAAATGAGACCACGCACTGGTTTGAGGAAGCCCATCAAGCCGAAGTTTTTTTCAACTTGCTTGGTTTACCTCCTTAAAACCATTTAATTGAAGTAAACTAATCAATAAAATAAGCAAAATGCAGGTTCTTGGATGGGGACACCTTGTAAGTCTCAATGCGACGGGACACAGGGTAAGGGGGGGTGGGCATGGGTCGAGGGTTTCTTTTTTGGATCCTTTTTTTTATTTTTTCTCTCCTCTCTCTTCCTTCTCTCTCCCTCCCGCTCTCCCTCTCCCCTTCCTTCCCTTTCTCTTGATTACATAAAAAGTAACAATGGTAGATAAATGTAAAATAATTTCCTGGAATGTGGGCGGTATCTCCACACCCATTAAAAGAAAGGCTATTCTCACCCAGTTACAGAAAGCACAAACGGACATAGGTTTTATTCAGGAAACACATTTGACCTCAGAAGAATCCTTAAAACTAAAAACTTCCTGGGTAAAGGAAATCTTTTTTGCACCAAGTGTGAGGAAAAAGGGGGGAGTAGCTATTTTGGTAGGGAAAAAAATTAATCTGGAAATTGTCCACTGTGAGGCCGATCCCAGGGGGAGATATGTTTTACTCAAGGTAAAAATTGCCCAAAAGGCATATACATTCTGCAATGTTTATGGTCCCAATGTATTTGATGCTGAGTTCTGGGATAGGCTCCAGTCTAAATTACTCTTATATACTACAGGGCATTTAATTTTTGGTGGCGATTTTAACATGGCACCACAATGCCCAATTGACAGGCTCAGAGGATTTACTAAGCGGTTGAAACAAAAAAAGACAACTTAGAAGCCAAAATGTTGAAGAAAATCATACATAACTTGGGATTGCTAGATATTTGGAGAATTCAAAATCCGGATGTTCAAAATTTCACATGCCTCTCCAAAGCCCACAAAACCCTCTCACGGATTGATTTATTTCTGGTAGATGAGCATATACCCACAACTCAGGTTAAATCCGTAATACCGCAGATTATAGTATCAGATCACGCTCCTATCTCACTCGAGTTCCAAAAGACACATTTCCTATCTACCCCTCCACGTTTCTTTTTTCCCCAATTTTTGGCCTCCGACTTTAAGTTCAAAGGATGGCTTAAGAGTAAATTTCAGGAATATGTACATTTTAATAAATAATATTTAGATTGCCCTGAAACATTTTGGGAGGCTGCAAAAGCTGTAATGAGAGGTGAGATAATAGCATATAGGAGCATACTTCTTAAAAAGACTAGGCTAAGAGAAAAATAAATAGGTACATTTCTGATAAATTCATATAATCAATTTTTATTGGATAAAACCCCTATAAACTGGGCAAAATATGTTTGTGCTAAAAATGAAAGGGATACATTTATATTACAACAAGAGTCCCAAAAGGAATTGAGAATGCAGGCTAAAATATATAGACATGGAAACAAAACTGGTAAGATGCTGGCTAAGCTTGTTAAGACAGAGAAGAAGCAATCTAACATAGAACAACTTCAACATAAAGGGACACATCTGCAAAAATCTGAAGAGATCTCACAGGCACTCTTTGAATATTTTCAAGAAATATATGCACGCAAAATATTTGATGAGAAGAACTCTACTTAGTTCTGGGATAAAATCGCATATCCCACATTATCATTAGAAAATATTGACACTTTAAACTCTCCCATTTCTGTGGATGAAATTGAGAAGTTAATTTCTAATTTGTCTCACAATAAAGCAGCCGGTCCTGATGGACTCCCTAGCGAGTTCTATAAAATCTTGGTTTCAGAGAGCGCCCCTCACTTATGTACTCTTTTTTTTTTATAATTTTTATACAATTCTAGCAACCAGATTACAAGGGATACTTGGAAAAATCATTCATACTGATCAGGCAGGTTTTTTAAATAAACACAATTCTTCCGCAAAGATTAGAGAACTTCTGGTAGTGCTGGAACATTTCTGGAATCTGGCAGGTCCGGAGGGTGGAGACGGGGGCCCCCCGGAGTTGGCTATTTTATCCATTGATGCCGAGAAGGCCTTTGATTCCATCTTTCATGAACATTTATTAACATCATTAATACAGTTCGGCTTTTTAGGCAAATTTTCCAAATTTATAAAGAACTTATATAGCCAACCCTCTACAAGATTGATAGTGAATGGTACTCTCTCTTCCAACATATTGTTGGGTAGGGGGACGCGTCAGGGATGCCCTCTTTCTCCACTTCTCTTTGATATCGCTATAGAACCTCTGGCTATTCGGATTAGGCAATCTCTTGAGGGCATAAAAATACATAAATATGAGATAAAAATTGGACTATATGCAGATGACCTACTTTTATATTTGGCCAACACTAAAATAAATATTCCCAAGCTGATCCAGATAATGGATCACTTTGGATCCTTCTCTGGTTATAAAGTTAATCTATCAAAATCAGAAATTCTTTGGCTCAGGAAGAACGCCGCTTCTCTCTCAAGTTTACCTTTTCGAGAGGTTACGGATTCCTTTAAATACCTTGGGATTCATATCCCGGACAGATTCTCAGATCTCTATAATCCTTAATATTCCACCGATACTGAATTATATCAAAGAAAAACTTAAGACATGGCAAAATTTACCTATATCAATATCCGGGCGCATTGCATTATTCAAAATGGTTCTCCTTCCAAAGATGCTTTATATTCTTCAAAACACCCCGATAATTCTGTATGAAAAGGATATCCGCCTAGTTAACAGCTCACTTATACGGTTTCTCTGGCAGGAGAAAAGATCTAGGATTTCTTTGGCTAAAATATCAGTGCCAAGGGAATATGGCGGACTGGCTTTACCAGACCTGAGGCATTACAATCTTTGCTTTCTTGCCCGGATAGCAATTGATTGGATATCACTCAATAACTACATTCTGAACAATGAACTTGAACATAATGTCTGTGCGCCATATCTCTTAATGGCACTAATACATTTTATACCTAAGGAACTACCGGTGGAAATTAAGAAACTGAAAACAATTTTTAATCCACTCAAAGCATGGTACAAAATCGCTACTTCCCTTTCAATCAATGTTAAAGCTTCCTACTACTTACCCCTCATAGGAAATCCTAAATTCTTGGCAGGCCTAAATTCCTCTGTGTTCAGAGGCTGGCACAATGCCGGTCTGAGCAAAGCCTATCAATTGATAGATAGAGATAGGGGATGCATTAAAATATTTCAGGAGTTAAAAACAGAATTTAGCCTATCCAATAAGGATTTCTATGCCTATCTACAGGCAAGACATTTTGTCCTGGAATTAATTAAGGAAAGAGGCTGGAACTGGGGACTAGGTAAATTGGGAAAACTGGCTTGTGTTAGCCAGAAATGGATATCTATCAATTTCCTTTTGCTATCAGCTGTTGGGTACCAATAAAGGTCTTCCAATCTTATCCAAACTGGCAACAGAATGAAACATATCAATCCCTCATAGTAATATTGAGCCAAAGGTGCTTCAAATATCTATAACTAAAGTTGCTCAGACCACACTCTCTGCTACTTGGTGCGAGTCACAGGTCAAGATCTTGCATGAAGTATATTTTACCCCCGCGAGAGGCCTCAGATGTGGTAACTCAGGATTCAATAAGTGCCCTAAATGTTCACACTATGCAGCAGACATGGGGCATATGTTCTGGTGATGCCCAAAAATAAGGAACTTTTGGTCTAAACTAGAGTACTGGTTAAAAAATATATTAAAGATAGCCTCTGTGTCTCTATCATTTTTTCAGATTATATTCTGTCTAAATAAACTATCTGGCAGGTATACTGGTGAAAAAATTGTAAACTCCTCTATTCTGGCTGCCAGGTATTTAATAGGTAAAAAATGGAAAAGTCGTGCTCTTCCAAGTATTACTGAAGTTAAGAACTGTATGAAAAAACAGTGTATATTCGAGCAAAGAGACACAAATATAGAAAATGAACAGGATATTAGAAAATTCTTTGACAAGTGGGCAATTTTCTTAAAGATAATTGTCTACGACGGAAATAAATCTTATAATTTCCCCATTTCAAAACTCAGAAATAGTCTTACTTGGAATTTGGTAGGCGCCTGGGGGGGAGGGGGGACTGGGTGTGTGGAGGGAAGGGAGAAATTGTGCTTTTTTTTCCCCCTTTCCTTTTATTTTTTTCCCTCTGTTTTTGTTTTGTTTTATTTTCTGGTATAAGTTAGAGAGAATTAAAAACAACCAACAGAGTAGATTCATATCACCAACAGAGGGGTCTTTCCTTGCAATTATTTATGTCGTTTTTTAATTTTGTTCTTTCTATAAGAGACAAACAAGGTCTCGTTGGTTCTGTATCTATTTGTTTGAATGTTTTTCTTTTACATCAATACGAACATTTCTTCTCTTGTACATTTTGAATGATGTGATGGAAAAGCCAATGTTATTTTCTGTATATAATATTTACTCTGTTGGAACATAAATAAAAATAAAAAAAAATAAAAAAAAAATTGCATGCACTATCTGAATCACGAAAGAAAAATTTTGGGTTCAGTGACCCTTTAAATTTGAAGGTATGGAAATTGAATGCCTAGTGCTTAGTTAGAGAGGTTTCTCATACTCAGTGATTAATACTATGTTACAGGCTCGTAAATCTGTTTCTAGGAAGATTTATTATCGAATTTGGAAGACTTATATTTCATGGTGTTCTTCTCATAAATTCTCCTGGCATTCTTTTAGAATTGTTAGGTAAAAATGGTTCAGATCGAGCGCCAAGGATATACCTCAAGCTAATATACAGAGACCTCCTAGCTGGTCTAAATATAAATGATTCAGGTGATATATAGTATACAGCTCCAAAGGCAGAGGTATTTGTGGTAGAATGAGGATGTAGGACACTCTTAGATGGGATGATTAAAAAGAATCTAATTTATTACATGCGAATAAGCTTAAAATCGGATACAGTGATAAATTAAAAGGCAATAAAAGAATAAAGTAATGTAAATGTATCTTGGACAATATATACCGTTAACAATGTATAAATGTTAAATCATAAATGATAAATTAATAATGGATAAACAACAGTAACAGTTATAAAGAGACCAAACAGGGATTCAAATTGGGGAATATTATCCCATAAATATTGTGGTTAAAGTCCAAGACAAGTGATAGTCCAGCACAAGAAAAAGCAATGTCAATACTAGAGAATACTGGGACGCATACGGCTCTGCAAAGACACTTCTTGATACGCACATCAAACAGAATAGTGCCCAGGAAGAACGTAGAATGAAAGCAATATATGGGGGCTTTACCGGTAGATCGGTGAAGTTTTTAGCCAGATTAGCTAAATCCTCCCCCAGACATCCAATTTCTGCCATTAAACATGGAGACATGATATATACTAAATACTCTGATATTGAAAGAGTATTCTTTGAATTCTTTCAAGATCTATATAAGAAAGACCCTCCCAACCTTGATAAGAAAGCACTATTCTGGGAAAAGATCAAGGTGCCAAGATTATCCTCAGAGGCCAGAGATGCGATTAATGCTCCTATCACTGAAGGGGAAATCACATTGGCAATTAAGAATGCGAAAGCCAATAAAGCGGCCGGACCAGACGCCCTTCCTATCGAGTATTATAGAATCCTACAGACGCAGGTGACCCCTATATTGACCAAGTTATTTAACTCTTCTCAGAGAATACTAGGTGTTCTCCTTCCTTTACAACAGTGAACATCTCGTTAATCTTAAAAAAGGGTAAAGATCCCGAATTGCCAAGTTCTTATAGACCAATCTCTGTTCTTAACATCGATTATAAGCTGCTTGCAGCTATTGTAGCTTCACGACTGAAACCATATATGGGTGATTTAATCCATGAGAATCAATCTGGTTTTATGTCTTGCCGGAACCCCGTAAGAAATACGAGGAAACTATTAATCCTGATTGAATCTTTCTGGAATAGGTATAAGTCCTTCAGCGCCCATGAGAACGAAGACAAGGCTATTCTAACGGTTGACGCGGAGAAAGCGTTCGACCGGGTTGGCTGAGACCATCTGTTCTTTGCTCTAGACCAATTTGGATTCCCTGGATATTTTATCAACTATATACGGTTAATCTATAGTGCCCCTTCTTCGGCGGTTATTATAAATAATACGTCTACTCAACGTTTCGATCTATTTAGAGGGACCAGACAATGTTGTCCACTTTCCCCTTTCCTATTTAATCTTAGTGTAGAGACGCTGGCCATCCGATTAAGGCAAGAACTGGCAGATGAAAAACTGGTTCTGCTTCTTTACAATCTTTTACTATTTCTTTCCAATCTTAAGGTCACCTTACCTATTCTGCAAGCGATTATTCAAGAATTTGGGGAGATCTCTGGATTTAAGATTAATATCTCAAAATCAGAATTAATGTGTTTATATAGAAATCCTCCTTACTATTTTAACCACCCCTTCCTTGAGGTCTCTCAGATTACTTACCTGGGTCTCCGACTATCCAGAAACCCAGAAGAGTGGTATAAGTTAAATTACAGGCCAAGTTTGGATTACTGTAAAAAAAAATTAGAGGAATGGACCATGTTGCCCATATCCTTATCGGCTCCCGTGACATTGATTAAATCAGTCATCTTTGCAAAACTTGTTTACATTTTTGAGAATATCCCTTGTTTTCTACACAAAAAAAGACATCATTATATATAATAGGGCATGTTCCAATTTTTTATGGAACGGAAAGAGACCACGGATTGCTCCCCACAGAGTCATGAACTCCAAGCTGTCAGCTGGCCTTGCACTCCCTAACATTCAGACGTATAATTTGGTCACTATATCCAGATTTGCATTAGACTGGTTAACTGGTAAGGACCAAATTTCCTCAGTCACTTGGGAATCTCAAATTGTGGCCCCGTTTCAGTTGAAGGCTCTTTTACATTGCCCATTTACCTCTCTTCCTTCTAATATATTTTATCTGTCCACTTTTAAGAATGTCATAGTGGCCTGGCAGAGGCTATGTGCGGAAAATTATTGTTCTCCTTATGTCTCGCAATACTTACCTATTTGTGGTAATCACGATTTTGGTCCAGGTCTTTCTAATCAGATATTCAAAGATTGGGCGTCAAAAGGTCTCAAAAATATGAGCCAAATACAGGATGCAGATGGACACCCATTATTGTTTGAAGAAATTGCAACGCAATTTGACTTATGTGCATGCGAGTTCTACGCTTATCTTCAAGTTAGGCACTTTCTTCAAGAGCTGCTCTCAAAACACAGGAATAATTGGTCCTTGGGTGAACTGCAGGCCAGGATCTCCTTGTACGCGGCAGGATTACATGCAATTTCCCCATTATACCTTCTTATAAATCAGAAAGCGTCGAGCACGCAGGTGAGTGACATGGTCACAATGTGGGTCACGCAGTTCCCAGATATAAATGAACATACTATTATTGGGAGCTTTAAAATAACACAACAGAGCTGGGTTCTGACATCTTGGAGAGAGTCGCAGATAAAAATCGGTTTACAGATATATCTTACTCCTGCTACTCTTTCTAAGTGGTATAAAACAAGGGTTCTCTGCTCTAGATGCTCGTCAACAGAAGCAGATCTATTTCACTGCTTATGGAGTTGTCCCAAAATACCCCAATATTGGAGGAAAATCTCCTATTGGATGACTGTAGTCTTGAAATTGGATAATAAGCAATCTCCAATTGAAATTTTCTTTTTGGTGAAATTCCAGGGAATAATTAAGAACTACAGCCTGATAAATACTATAATTTTAACGGCACGTAATCTCATTTTTAAATCTTGGAAAGCATCTTCCGCACCTACAATGACACAATTTAAAATGGCTCTGATTAATCAATTTACGACAGAGCAGTTTAATATTCCATATCCACAAGATAAATATTTGGCTGTATTTTTCAAAAAATGGGAAATGTTTGTAAGATCCTTCCCCCTTGTACATAAAAAAAAATTGATTAAACCATTTAGAGATGCTGAGTTTGTCCTGATAAACATTCTGGCGGGTCACTTCCCTGGTGATTGGGCAACCGATACCTAGTGAATTGTCTGAGGGAGGTGAGAGAGAAGGGTATATAACCCTTTTTTTTTTTGTTTGTTTGTTTTTTTGTTTTGGGGGGTATTAATTGTTAAAGACAAGCAAAGGAGAAGAATGATTAGAAATACGGCACACATGTAGTTTGTTACCTTATGCTTTTGCAGTTGGCCATACACAGGGCCGATTTATGGTTTCTTTTCTATCTGTTGTTAATTTTGTGACGTATTAATGTAAGGGGTCTTTTCTGACCCTTACTCGGACACCTATCGTTATTACTTAAATTTGCATGTAATATTTTATCAAGTGTGATGCACTATATTACATTTGGCTATTGTAACTTGTTTTCTTTGCTATAAATAAAAGAAGAAAAATGTGTACACAAACATTATGTAGTAAAAAATTATACATATTAAAACAAAAACAAAAACCATGGGGTGGTAATTCCTCCAATAAGGTCGTGGTGCTCTGGTTTCTTTTTAAAAAACAGTTGCAAAGGTATTATAAAATCCTAGAAAAACAGATAAGAAACATAGTGTAGATGTACAAGAATCATAAAGTATGCTTACCAAATGTCGACGCGTTTCGGCCTAAATAAGGCCTTTTTCAAGACAGTAATGAGTGTAACGTTAAGTGGCCTTTTATATAGTAAGCTATCTTGTGTTTGGGCACCAAAATCGTCAGGGGCCACCCACTTCCTGATGCATTGTATTGTGGGTAAAATTATTTCAAAATGGTTAAAATAAATTAAAATTGATGATATATATATATATACATGTGTGGATGATGATTCAATATATATGACGATTTGCATAAAGAAAACCCAAAAATGTATATTTCTTTCATGTAATTAGCAAGAGTCCATGAGCTAGTGACGTATGGGATATACATTCCTACCAGGAGGGGCAAAGTTTCCCAAACCTCAAAATGCCTATAAATACACCCCTCACCACACCCACAAATCAGTTTTACAAACTTTGCCTCCTATGGAGGTGGTGAAGTAAGTTTGTGCTAGATTCTACGTTGATATGCGCTCCGCAGCAGGTTGGAGCCCGGTTTTCCTCTCAGCGTGCAGTGAATGTCAGAGGGATGTGAGGAGAGTATTGCCTATTTGAATTCAATGATCTCCTTCTACGGGGTCTATTTCATAGGTTCTCTGTTATCGGTCATAGAGATTCATCTCTTACCTCCCTTTTCAGATTGACGATATACTCTTATTTATATGCCATTACCTCTGCTGATTTTCGTTTCAGTACTGGTTTGGCTTTCTACAACATGTAGATGAGTGTCCTGGGGTAAGTAAGTCTTATTTTCTGTGACACTCTAAGCTATGGTTGGGTACTTTTTTTATAAAGTTCTAAATATATGTATTCTAACATTTATTTGCCTTGACTCAGGATGTTCAACATTCCTTATTTCAGACAGTCAGTTTCATATTTGGGATAATGCATATGAATAAATCAATTTTTTTCTTACCTTAAAATTTGACTTTTTCCGCTGAAAATGCTTCATTTTATTGCGTCATTCTTGGCGCTGACTTTTTTGGCGCAATTTTTTTTTTCTGTTTCCGGCGTCATACGTGTCGCCGGAAGTTGCATCATTTTTGACGTTCTTTTGCGCCAAAAGTGTCGGCGTTCCGGATGTGGCGTCATTTTTGGCGCCAAAAGCATTTAGGCGCCAAATAATGTGGGCGTCATTTTTGGCGCTAAAAAAATATGGGGGTCACTATTGTCTCCACATTATTTAAGTCTCATTATTTATTGCTTCTGGTTGCTAGAAGCTTGTTCACTGGCATTTTTTCCCATTCCTGAAACTGTCATTTAAGGAATTTGATCAATTTTGCTTTATATGTTGTTTTTTCTATTACA
>NW_026511526.1:0-115365 GCF_027579735.1 Bombina bombina
TTATTTCTGGCTCCTAACTTCATTGATTATTTTAGATATATCTAAGGTCAATTACCCTTGTCTGCCTTTATAAACAGTCATAATATAAATGTGTTAATCCCTAGTGTACTTTATCATGGGAGGTTTATGTATGTGTGTATAAAAAGGTTTTAGCTATGAGATTAAGGAGTTATCTCCACATTTTAATTATTTCCTGTTTTAACTGTGTCTTTTAAGATAAGAGTCCACAATTGATCATATATGGAATGCACTACTTGTCCACCAGGAAGGAGGCAAGATTACCCCTACATTCCAGAGTTTTGCTCCACCCTATCTCATTACTGTCCCACTTATGTTTTGCCTCCAGGATAGAGTAACTAAAACTTTGAAGTTCTTAACATCGTTTGATAGGGGTTCTCTACCTGATCTGAGACCCATATTCTCCCTCAAAATTGCCTCATGGACAGAGGGGTCAACTGGAATTCAGTCAAGCAGTGAGAAATATCTCAGTGGAAGATTTCATAAACCCCCCAAATCAAATGCAGATTTATCAAACAATCCCCTGGTCTACAGTCTGCTGCAGACTTGAATATCTTTGGAACTGGCTAACTAGGGAAGGGAAGAGAAGGGATAGAGGATGGCACTACTCTATATGGTGACCCAATTGAGACAGTAATAATGCAAGTATACTTAGGGGATGGGTGCTGTATACTGTAGAAATATAGAGCAAAAGTAGTAGTGGAAAATCCAACTACAAAAAGTGTATACTAAATAGCACTCCTCGCCATGGGACCACTGAAGGTAAGAGATCTGTGTATTTGTGAGCGCAGAGCAATATTAATAGTGTGTAACACTTAGGAAAACACATGAATGTTCCAAAATTGTGGGAACACAAAAAAGGGGATTAAAAAATAACTTTTATTAATCAATTAGAAAATAAATAAAAATGGGAAAAACACACAATTATAAACATATAGTAGAGACACATGAATCAAGCACCATTTGGATTCTAGTGGGATAGTAAGAGACCTAAAGATAATGGTCCAGATATTGTGATTAATATGATAATTGTGAAATATGAAACACATCAAATTAAGAGATTAATGAGAGTTTTAATCCTTCAAAATACAACCTATCCAAATATAGAAATGGTTCTTAAAGTATACTGAGTCTCTTAGTGGGTATATAGTGTCAACAAGGGGATGTTTTATGGTTCTCCCACTAAGTATCATATATAACTTATACTTGTATAATGTCCCACTCGTACGTGGTGACTATTAGTTAGTGATATTAGAATAAGGTGCTCAGTAATATGATATCCCTATAAACATATGCAGAAGAATAACCTGTGGCGCAATTGCCAATTTATTCTTTATAATGAGGAGAATCTGAAAATCACAAATGAGTATCTTGATTTCTACCTTAAAGGGACACTGAACCCAAATTTTTTCTTTTGTGATTCAGATAGAGCATGCAATTTTAAGCAACTTTCTCTTGTAAGGTGTATCCAGTCCATGGATCATCCATTACTTGTGGGATATTCTCCTTCCCAACAGGAAGATGCAAGAGGATCACCCACAGCAGAGCTGCTATATAGCTCCTCCCCTAACTGCCATATCCAGTCATTCTCTTGCAAGCTCTCAACATAGCTGGAGGTAGTAAGAGGAAAGTGGTGTAATATAGTTTTTTCTTCAATCAAAAGTTTGTTTTTAAATGGTACCGGAGTTGTACTATTTTATCTCAGGCAGCATTTAGAAGAAGAATCTGCCTGCGTTTTTCTATGATCTTAGCAGAAGTAACTAAGATCCACTGCTGTTCTCACATATGTCTGAGGAGTGAGGTAACTTCAGAGGGAGAATGGCGTGCAGGTTATCCTGCAATAAGGTATGTGCAGTTTAAGTTTTTCTAGGGATGGAATTTGCTAGAAAAAAGCTGCTGATACCGGATTAATGTAAGTTAAGCCTAAATACAGTGATTTAATAGCGACTAGTATCAGGCTTGCTATCAGAGGTATATACTCTGATTAATGTGCAATATAAAACGTTTGCTGGCATGTTTAATCGTTTTTATATATGCTTTGGTAATAAAACTTATTGGGGCCTAGTTTTTTCCACATGGCTGGCTTGATCCTGAGGCTTTCCACTGTTGTAATATGAGTGGGAGGGGCCTAGTTAAAATTACAGGCAGAGACATTCAGCTTCCCTCAGCAGTCCCCTGCATGCTTTTGGACATCTCTGAAGGGCTCAAAAGGCTTCAAAAGACATATATTGAGGAAGGTAAAGCCACAGTGAAGCTTTTTTCAATTTGTTAATCCGTTTTTTGTATTAAGGGGTTAATCATCCATTTGCAAGTGGGTGCAATGCTCTGCTAACTTGTTACATACACTGTAAAAATTTCGTTAGTTTAACTGCCTTTTTTCACTGTTATTTCAAATTTTAGCAAAATTTGTTTCCCTTAAAGGCACAGTAACGTTTTTTATATTGCTTGTTTAACTTGATGTAAAGTGTTTTCCAAGCTTCCTAGTCTCATTGCTAGTCTGTATAAACATGTCTGACTTAGAGGAAACTCCTTGTTCATTATGTTTAAAAGCCATGGTGGAACCCCATATGAGAATATGTACTAAATGTATTGATTTCACTTTAAACAATAAAGATCAGCTTTTATCTTTAAAAAATTTATCACCAGAGGATTCTGGCGAGGGGGAAGTTATGCCGACTAACTCTCCCCACGTGTCAGACCCTTTGACTCCCGCTCAAGGGACTCACGCTAAAATGGCGCCAAGTACATCACAGACGCCCATAGCGATTACTTTGCAGGACATGGTGGCAATCATGGATAATACCCTGTCAGCGTTATTAGCCAGACTGCTGGAATTCAGAGGAAAGCGCTATAGCTCTGGGGTTAGACGTAGTACAGAGCACGCAGATGCCTTAAGGCCCATGTCTGATACTGCGTCACAATATGCAGCAGCTGAGGAAGGAGAGCTTCAGTCTGTGGGTGACATTTCTGATTCGGGGAAACCTGATTCAGATATTTCTACTTTTAAATTTAAGCTTGAGAACCTCCGTGTATTGCTTGGGGAGGTGTTAGCTGCTCTGAATGACTGTGACACAATTGCAGTACCAGAGAAATTGTGTAGACTGGATAAATACTATGCAGTGCCGGTGTGTACTGATGTTTTTCTAATACCTAAAAGGTTTACAAAAATCGTTAATAAGGAGTGGGATAGACCCAGTGTGCCGTCTCCCCCCCTCCTCCTATTTTTAGAAAAATGTTTCCAATAGACGCCACCACACGGGACTTATGGCAGACGGTCCCTAAGGTGGAGGGAGCAGTTTCTACTTTAGCAAAGCGTACCACTATCCCTGTCGAGGACAGTTGTGCTTTTTCAGATCCAATGGATAAAAAATTAGAAAATTACCTTAAGAAAATGTTTATTCAACAAGGTTTTAACCTGCAGCCCCTTGCATGTATTGTGCCTGTCACTGCTGCTGCGGCGTTCTGGTTTGAGTCTCTGGAAGAGGCCTTTCGGACAGCTACTCCATTGACTGAAATACTTGACAAGCTTAGAACACTTAAGCTAGCTAATTCTTTTGTTTCTGACGCCATTGTTCATTTGACTAAACTAACGGCTTAGAATTCTGGATTCAGGCGTGTAGGGCGCTATGGCTTAAATCTTGGTCAGCTGACGTGACTTCAAAGTCTAAATTACTACCTATTCGGGCCTGGTTTGAAGGAAATTATTGTTGACATTACTGGAGGTAAGGGTCATACCCTTCCTCAAGACAGGGCCAAATCAAAGGCCAAACAGTCTAATTTTCGTGCCTTTTGAAACTTCAAGGCAGGTGCAGCATCAACTTCCTCTGCTACAAGACAAGAGGGAACTTTTGCTCAATCCAAGCCGGGCTGGAAACCTAACCAGTCCTGGAACAAAGGCAAGCAGGCCAGAAAGCCTGCTGCTGCCTCTAAGACAGCATGAAGGAACGGCCCCCTATCCGGTAACGGATCTAGTAGGGGGCAGACTTTCTCTCTTCGCCCAGGCGTGGGCAAGAGATGTTCAGGATCCCTGGGCGTTGGAGATCATATCTCAGGGATATCTTCTGCACTTCAAAGCTTCCCCTCCTCAAGGGAGATTTCACCTTTCGAGATTATCTGTAAACCAGATAAAGAAAGAGGCATTCTTACGCTGTGTGCAAGAGCTCCTAGTTATGGGAGTGATCTGTCCAGTTCCACAGTCGGAACAGAGACAGGGTTTTTATTCAAATCTGTTTGTGGTTCCCAAAAAAGAGGGAACCTTCAGACCCATTTTGGATCTAAAGATCTTAAACAAATTCCTCAGAGTTCCATCGTTCAAAATGGAAACTATTCGGACCATCCTACCTATGATCCAGGAGGGTCAGTACATGACCACAGTGGATTTGAAGGATGCTTACCTTCACATACCGATTCACAAAGATCATCATCAGTTACAAAGGTTTGCCTTTCTGGACAGGCATTACCAATTTGTGGCTCTTCCCTTCGGGTTAGCTACAGCTCCAAGAATCTTTACAAAGGTTCTGGGATCTCTTCTGGCGGTCCTAAGACCGCGAGGTATATCAGTGGCCCCTTATCTGGACAACATCCTGATACAGGCGTCAAGCTTTAAGATTGCCAAGTCACATACGGACATAGTTCTGGCATTTCTCAGGTCACATGGGTGGAAGGTGAACGAGGAAAAGAGTTGGAGTCTCCTTCCTAGGGACTCTGATAGATTCTGTAAAAATGAAGATTTACCTGACAGAATCCAGGTTATCAAAGCTTCTAAAATCTTGCTGTGTTCTTCATTCTATTCCGCTCCCTTCGGTGGCTCAATGTATGGAAGTAATCGGCTTGATGGTAGCAGCGATGGACATAGTGCCATTTGCGCGACTACATCTCAGACCGCTGCAACTATGCATGCTCAGTCAGCGGAATGGGGATTACTCAGATTTGTCCCCTCTGCTAAATCTGGATCATGAGACCAGAGATTCTCTTCTCTGGTGGCTATCTGGGGTCCATCTGTCCAAAGGTATGACCTTTCGCAGGCCAGATTGGACAATTGTAACAACAGATGCCAGCCTTCTAGGTTGGGGTGCAGTCTGGAATTCCCTGAAGGCTCAGGGATCGTGGACTCAGGAGGAGAAACTCCTCCCAATAAATATTCTGGAGTTAAGAGCAATATTCAATGCTCTTCTAGCTTGGCCTCAGTTAGCAACCCTGAGGTTCATCAGATTTCAGTCGGACAGCATCACGACTGTGGCTTACATCAACCATCAAGGGGGAACCAGGAGTTCCCTAGCGATGTTAGAAGTCTCCAAGATAATTCGCTGGGCAGAGACTCACTCTTGCCACCTATCAGCAATCCATATCCCAGGTGTAGAGAACTGGGAGGCGGATTTTCTAAGTCGTCAGACTTTTTATCCGGGGGAGTGGGAACTCCATCCGGAGGTGTTTGCTCAATTGGTTCATCGTTGGGGCAAACCAGAACTGGATCTCATGGCATCTCGCCAGAACGCCAAGCTTCCTTGTTACGGATCCAGGTCCAGGGACCCAGAAGCGGCACTGATAGATGCTCTAGCAGCTCCTTGGTTCTTCAACCTGGCTTATGTGTTTCCACCGTTTCCTCTGCTCCCTCGACTGATTGCCAAAATCAAACAGGAGAGAGCATCGGTGATCTTGATAGCGCCTGCGTGGCCACGCAGGACCTGGTATGCAGACCTAGTGGACATGTCATCCTTTCCACCATGGACCCTGCCTCTGAGACAAGACCTTCTACTACAAGGTCCTTTCAATCATCCGAATCTAATTTCTCTGAGACTGACTGCATGGAGATTGAACGCTTGATTTTATCAAAGCGTGGCTTCTCTGAGTCAATCATTGATACCCTTATACAGGCACGAAAGCCTGTCACCAGGAAAATCTACCATAAGATATGGCGTAAATACCTTTATTGGTGTGAATCCAAGAATTACTCATGGAGTAAGGTTAGGATTCCTAGGATATTGTCCTTTCTTCAAGAGGGTTTGGAAAAAGGATTATCAGCTAGTTCTTTAAAGGGACAGATTTCTGCTCTGTCTATTCTTTTGCACAAGCGTCTGGCAGAAGTTCCAGACGTTCAATCTTTTTGTCAGGCTTTGGTTAGAATTAAGCCTGTGTTTAAACCTGTTGCTCCCCCATGGAGCTTAAACTTGGTTCTTAAAGTTCTTCAAGGGGTTCCGTTTGAACCCCTTCATTCCATTGATTTCAAACTTTTATCTTGGAAAGTTCTGTTTTTGATGGCTATTTCCTCGGTTCGGAGAGTCTCTTAGTTATCTGCCTTACAATGTGATTCTCCTTATCTGATATTCCATTCAGATAAAGTAGTTCTGCGTACAAAACCTGGGTTTTTACCTAAGGTAGTTTCTAACAAGAATATCAATCAAGAGATTGTTGTTCCATCATTGTGTCCTAATCCTTCAAAGAAGGAACGCCTTTTACATAATCTGAACGTGGCCCGTGCTTTAAAGGGACAGTATACACTCATTTTCATATAACTGCATGTAATAGACACTACTATAAAGAATAATATGCACAGATACTGATATAAAAATCCAGTATAAAACTGTTTAAAAACTTACTTAGAAGCTGTCAGTTTGGCTCTGTTGAAAAGGTAGCTGGAAAGCCCACTGCAAGTGGCAAATAAGACACTCCCCCCCTCCCCCTTCTTTTGCATATGAAAAGACCCTTTACACAAACAGGAGCAAGCTGGAGTAGGTAGTCGAGCGTATTCACATAAAACTTTGGGGCTTGGTTAGGAGTCTGATAATCAGAGCAATGTTATTTAAAAATAAGCAAAACTATACATTAATTTAAAAAAAAAAACTTTATGGGCTATATAAATAGATTATCTACAAAACATTTATGCAAAGAAAAAATGAGTGTATAATGTCCCTTTAAAGTTTTACTTACAAGCTACTAAAGTTTTTCGCCAAACATCTTCACTGTTTGTTGTTTACTCTGGACAGCGGAGAGGTCAAAAAACTTCGGCAACCTCTCTTTCTTTTTGGCTTTGGAGCGTAATACGCTTAGCCTATGAGACTTCTAGACAGCAGCCCCCTGAAAGGATTACAGCTCATTCTACTAGAGCTGTGGCTTCCACCTGGGCCTTTAAAAATGAGGCTTCTGTTGAACAGATTTGCAAGGCGGCGACTTGGTCTTCGCTTCATACCATTTCTAAATTTTACAAATTTGATACTTTTGCTTCTTCGGAGGCTATTTTTGGGAGAAAGGTTCTACAGTTAGTGGTTCCTTCCATTTAAGCCTGCCTTGTCCCTCCCTTCATCCGTGTACTTTAGCTTTGGTATTGGTATCCCACAAGTAATGGATGATCCGTGGACTGGATACACCTTACAAGAAAAAACATAATTTATGCTTACCTGATAAATTTACTTCTCTTGTGGTGTATCCAGTCCACGGCCCGCCCTGTCTTTTTAAGGCAGGTCTAAATTTTAATTTAAACTACAGTCACCACTGCACCCTATAGTTTCTCCTTTCTCGGCTTGTTTCGGTCGAATGACTGGATATGGCAGTTAGGGGAGGAGCTATATAGCAGCTCTGCTGTGGGTGATCCTCTTGCAACTTCCTGTTGGGAAGGAGAATATCCTACAAGTAATGGATGATCCGTGGACTGGATACACCACAAGAGAAATAAATTTATGAGGTAAGCATAAATTATGTTTTCTCCTTTACTCCTATTATCAAATTTTCTTCGTTCTCTTGCTATCTTTATTTGAAAAAGAAGGCATCTAAGCTTATTTTTTGGTTTAGCACTCTGGACAGCACTTTTTTATTGGTGGACGAATTTATTCACCAGTCAGCAAGAACAACCCAGGTTGTTCACCAAAAATGGACCGGCATCTAAACTTACATTCTTGCATTTCAAATAAAGATACCAAGAGAATGAAGAAAATTTGATAATAGGAGTAAATTAGAAAGTTGCTTAAAATGTCATGCTCTATCTGAATCACGAAAGAAAAAATATGGCTTCAGTGTCCCTTTAATATTGTAACAATAATACTTGAACACTAGTAGCCAGTATAGGATATTAATATCTTCTATGTAACAAATATTGTGATACTAATGTATCAGTAGCATATTAATGTCTTCTGTGTAGTAGATATTGTGATACTGATGTATCAGTAGATGGTTACTTGTTCTAAATATCAGGTATTAAAAAAATATTGCAATCGTGGATATTATAAAAACAAAACAGATGTAAATGGAATTACAGATCTTTGTATGAGATTTGTATTCGATCAGAAACCTCTGTGAGGTGTGTATCTCATACAACATAAGTTGAGTTTAGTTATACTGAATTACTGAGTTAACGTGTTGCACTGAAGATTACTTAGTAAATTTGAACCCCAAATGTTGATATAAATAAAGTTTGTGTTCGTGGGGTAGTTTTAAAATGCAGAGTTAACGTATCTCACAAGACATTAGTAAATTATACCCCAAATACTAGTACAATTCTTATATTAGGAGTATAGTTTGCATTAGTGGGGTTTAGTTATACTGCATTGCTGGGTTAGTGTATCTCACAAAAGATTACTTGGTAAATTGTATCCCAAATGCTGGTATAATAATTAGATTAAAAGTATAAATTGATCGAACAGTACTTTATACTTAGGCAGTACACGGGATTGAAAATGTCACCAAGTATCTCATTTGAAGTATAAATTATTCCACAAACCGAGTATTGTATTATCCCTACTTGATGATTGTAACAGCCCGTTAGAAGTGCGGTAACAGACCGCTTCACAAATGCTATTGGCAGTTATACATTTCAAATAAAGCGGTTTCGTTATTCATTGCCTACAGTTATCATGAAGTGCTGTACTAATGTTACTGTTCAACGGAATGCTATCTATACTATAATTGCGTTTGTAATGTCCGTCGGCAGTTGCGCACGCATCCTCAATGGAATGTTGGCAGCGCGAGGCAGCCAACAGAATGTTGGCTGTGCGTGCAGCAAAAAGAATTCACCTGGATGCAAGCTGCATCCCGGTGGATTCTGAAAATGGCAGGGTGGTGCCACCCTGTCATTTTCGGAATCCACCGGGATGCAGCGAAGGCAAACGGAGCATTACAAAAAAAAAACATAATTTATGTAAGAACTTACCTGATAAATTCATTTCTTTCATATTAGCAAGAGTCCATGAGCTAGTGACGTATGGGATATACATTCCTACCAGGAGGGGCAAAGTTTCCCAAACCTTAAAATGCCTATAAATACACCCCTCACCACACCCACAATTCAGTTTAACGAATAGCCAAGAAGTGGGGTGATAAGAAAAAAGTGCGAAAGCATATAAAATAAGGAATTGGAATAATTGTGCTTTATACAAAAAAATCATAACCACCACAAAAAAGGGCGGGCCTCATGGACTCTTGCTAATATGAAAGAAATGAATTTATCAGGTAAGTTCTTACATAAATTATGTTTTCTTTCATGTAATTAGCAAGAGTCCATGAGCTAGTGACGTATGGGATAATGATTACCCAAGATGTGGATCTTTCCACACAAGAGTCACTAGAGAGGGAGGGATAAAATAAAGACAGCCAATTCCTGCTGAAAATAATCCACACCCAGAATAAAATTTTAATGAAAAAACATAAGCAGAAGATTCAAACTGAAACCACTGCCTGAAGTACGTTTCTACCAAAAACTGCTTCAGAAGAAGAAAACACATCAAAATGGTAGAATTTAGTAAAAGTATGCAAAGAGGACCAAGTTGCTGTTTTGCAAATCTGATCAACCGAAGCTTCATTCCTAAACGTCCAGGAAGTAGAAACTGACCTAGTAGAATGAGCTGTAATCCTTTGAGGCGGAGTGTTACCCGACTCAACATAGGCATGATGAAATAAAGATTTCAACCAAGATGCCAAAGAAATGGCAGAAGCTTTCTGGTCTTTTCTAGAACCGGAAAAGATGACAAATAGACTAGAAGTCTTTCGGAAAGACTTAGTAGCTTCAACATAATATTACAAAGCTCTAACAGCATCCAAAGAATGCAATGATTTCTCCTTAGAATTCATAGGATTAGGACATAATGAAGGAACCACAATTTCTCTACTAATGTTGTTAGAATTCACAACCTTAGGTAAAAAATTCAAAAGAAGTTCGCAGCACCGCCTTATCCTGATGCAAAATCAGAAAAGGAGACTCACAAAAAAGAGTAGATAATTCAGAGACTGGCAGAAGAGATGGCCAAAAGAAACAAAACTTTCCAAGAAAGTAATATAACGACCAAAGAATGCATGGGTTCAAAAGGAGGAGCTTGAAGAGCCCCCAGAACCAAATTCAAACTCCAAGGAGGAGAAATTGACTTAATGACAAGTTTTATACAAACCAAAGGTTGTACAAAACAATGAATATCAGGAAGATTAGCAATCCTTCTGTGAAAAAGAACAGAAAGAGCAGAGATTTGTCTTTCAAGAAACTTGCGGACAAACCTTTATCTAAACCATCCTGAAGAAAAATAAGTCTTCCAGACTCTATAATATATCTCTCTAGATACAGATTTACGAGCCTGTCACATAGTATCAATCACAGAGTCAGGGAAACCTCTTTGACCAAGAATCAAGCGTTCAAACTCCACACCTTAAAATTAAGGTTTTGAGATCCTGATGGAAAAAAAGAACCTTGAGACAGAAAGACTGGTCTTAACGGAAGAGTCCACAGCTGGCAAGAGGCCATCCGGACAAGATCCGCATACCAAAACCTGTGAGGCCATGCTGGAGCTACCAGCAGGACAAACGAGCATTCCTTTAGAATATTGGAGAATGCCCTTGGAAGAAGAACTAGAGGCGGAAAGATATAGGCAGGATGACACTTGTAAGGAAGAGATAATGCATCCACTGCCTCCGCCCGAGGATCCCGGGATCCGGACAGATACCAGGGAAGTTTCTTGTTTAGATGAGAAGCCATCAGATCTATTTCTGGGAGTTCCCACATTTGAACAATCTGAGGAAATACCTCTGGGTGAAGACCATTCGCCCAGGTGCAACGTTTGGCGACTGAGATAATCCGCTTTCCAATTGTCCATACCTGGGATATGAACCGCAGAGATTAGACAGGAGCTGGATTCCGCCCAAACCAAAATTCGAGATACTTCTTTCATAGCCAGAGGACTGTGAGTCCCTCCTTGATGATTGATGTATGCCACAGTTGTGACATTGTCTATCTGAAAACAAATGAACAACTCTCTCTTCAGAAGAGGCCAAGACTGAAGAGCTCTGAAAATTGCACGGAGTTCCAAAATATTGATCGGAAATCTCACCTCCTGAGATTCCCAAACCCCTTGTGCCGTCAGATACCCCCACACAGCTCCCCAACCTGTAAGACTTGCATCTGTTGAGATTATAGTCCAGGTCGGAAGAACAAAGAAGCCCCCTGAACTAAACGATGGTGATCTGTCCACCATGTCAGAGAGTGTCGTATAATCGGTTTAAAGATATTAATTGAGTAATCCCTGCACCATTGGTTCAGCATACAGAGCTGAAGAGGTCGCATGTGAAAACGAGCAAAGGAGATTGCATCTGATGCGGCAGTCCTAAGACCTAAAATTTCCATGCATAAGGCTACCAAAGGGAATGATTGTGACTGAAGGTTTTGACAAGCTGATATCAATGTTAAACTTCTCTTGTCTGACAAGGACAGAGTCATAGACACTGAATCTATCTAGAAACCTAAAAAGGTTACCCTTGTCTGAGGAATCAATTAACTGATTGGTAAATTGATCCTCCAACCATGAACTTGAAGAAACAACACAAGTCGATTCGTATGAGATTCTTCGAAAATGAGAAGACTGAGCAAGTACCCAGATATCGTCCAATAAGGAAATACCAAAACCCTGTTCTCTGATTACAGAAAGAAGGGCACCGAGAACCTTTGAAAAAAATTCTTGGAACTAAGGCTAGGCCAAACGGTAGAGCCACAAAACTGGTAATGCTTGTCTAAAAAGAGAATCTCAGACACTAAAAGTGATCTGGATGAATCGGAATATGCAGATACACATCCTGTAAATCTATTGTAGACATATAATGCCCTTGCTAAACAAAAGGCAGGATAGTCCTACAGTAACCATCTTGAATGTTGGTATCCTTACATAACGATTCAATATTGATAGATCCGGAACTGGTCTGAAGGAATTGACCTTCTTTGGTACAATGAAGAGATAAAATAAAACCCCAGCCCCTGTTCCAGAACTGGAAATGGCATAATTACTCCAGCCAACTCTAGATCTGAAACACATTTCAGAAATGCTGAGCCTTTGCTGTGTTAACTGGGACACGGGAAAGAAAAAAATCTCTTAGCAGGAGGCCTTAACTGAAGCCAATTCTGTACCTTTCTGAAACAATGTTCTGAAACCAGAGATTGAGAACGGAATTGATCCAAATTTCTTTGAAGAAAACGTAATCTGCCCCATACCAGCTGAGCTGGAATAAGGTCCGCACCTTCATGGGTACTTAGGAGCTGGCTATAGGTTTTCTATAAGGCTTGGATATATTCCAAACTGGAAATAGTTCCCAAACTGATACCGCTCCTGAGGATGAAGGATCAGGCTTTTGTTCCTTATTGTGAGGAAAGGAACGAAAATGATTATTAGACCTAAATTTACCTTAGATTTTTTATCCTTTGGTAAAAAAGTTCCCTTCCTTCCAGAAACAGTTGAGATAATAATTTATTACCCTGGAAAGAAAGGGAAAGCAAAGTTGACTAAGAAGACATATCAGCATTCCAAGTTTAATCCATACAGCTTTTCTAGCTAAAAATAGCTAGAGACATATACCTGACATCAACTCTAATGATATCAAAAGATGGTATCACCAATAAAATTATTAGCATGTTATAGAATAATAGTAATGCTATAAAATTATGATCTGTTACTTGTTGCGCTAAAGCTTCTAACCAAAAAGTTGAAGCTGCAGCAACATCCGCTAAAAATATAGCAGGTCTAAGAAGATTACCTGAACATAAGTAAGCTTTTCTTAGAAAGGATTCAATTTTCCTATCTAAAGGATCCTTAAATGGAGTACTATCTGCCGTAGGAATAGTAGCACATTTAGCAGGAGTAGAGACAGCCCCATAACCTTAGGGATTTTGTCCCAAAAAACTCTAATCTGTCAGATGGCACAGGATATAATTGCTTAAACGTTTAGAAGGAGTAAAAGAATTACCCAAATTATTCCATTCCCTGGAAATTACTTCAGAAATAGCATCAGGGAGATTAAACACTTCTGGAATAACTACAGGAGATTTAAAAACCTTATTTAAACGTTTAGATTTAGTATCAAGAGGACCAGAATCCTCTATTTCTAATGCAATTAAGACTTCTTTAAATAAAGAACGAATAAATTCCATCTTGAACAAATACAAAGATTTATCAGCATCAACCTCTGAGACAGAAACCTCTGAACCAGAAGAACCATTATCAGTATCAGAATGATGATGTTCATTTAAAAATTCATCTGAAAAAAGAGAAGTTTTAAAAGACTTTTATGTAAACTAGAAGGAGAAATAACAGACATAGCCTTCTTAATGGATTTAAAAAATAAAATCTCTTATGTTTATCAGGAACACTCTGAAAATTAGATGTTGACGGAACAGCAACAGGTAATGTAACAGTACTAAAGGAAATTTTATCTTCATTAATAAGTTTGTCATGACATGCAATACAAACAACAGCTGGAGAAACAGATACCAAAAATTATAGCAGATACACTTAGCTTGGTAGCTCCAGCACTAGACAGCGATTTTCCTGTAGTATCTTCTGACTCAGATGCAACGTGAGACATCTTGCAATATGTAAGAGAAAAAACAACATATAAAGCAAAATTGATCAAATTCCTTAAATGACAGTTTCAGGAATGGGAAAAAATGCCAAAGAACAAGCTTCTAGCAACCAGAAGCAATGAAAAAATAAGACTTAAATAATGTGGAGACAAAAGCGACGCCCTTATTTTTTAGCGCCAAATAAGACGCCCACATTATTTGGCGCCTAAATGCTTTTGGCGCCAAAAATGACGCCACATCCGGAACGCCGACATCTTTGGCGCAAAATAACGTCAAAAAATGACGCAACTTCCGGCGACACGTATGACGCCGGAAACGGAAAATAATTTTTGCGCCAAAAAAGTCCGCGCCAAGAATGACGCAATAAAATGAAGCATTTTCAGCCCCCGCGAGCCTAACAGCCCACAGGGAAAAAAAGAGTCAAATTTTTGAAGGTAAGAAAAAATGATTAATTCAAATGCATTATCCCAAATATGAAACTGACTGTCTGAAAAATAAGGAAAGTTGAACATTCTGAGTCAAGGCAAATAAATGTTTGAATACATATATTTAGAACTTTATAAACAAAGTGCCCAACCATAGCTTAGAGTGTCACAGAAAATAAGATTTACTTACCCCAGGACACTCATCTACATGTTTGTAGAAAGCCAAACCAGTACTGAAACGAGAATCAGCAGAGGTAATGGTATATATAAGAGTATATCGTCGATCTGAAAAGGGAGGTAAGAGATGAATCTCTACGACCGATAACAGAGAACCTATGAAATAGACCCCGTGGAAGGAGATCACTGCATTCAAATAGGCAATACTCTCCTCACATCCCTCTGACATTCACTGCACGCTGAGAGGAAAACCGGGCTCCAACTTGCTGCGGAGCGCATATCAACGTAGAATCTAGCACAAACTTACTTCACCACCTCCATCGGAGGCAAAGTTTGTAAAACTGAATTGTGGGTGTGGTGAGGGGTGTATTTATAGGCATTTTAAGGTTTGGGAAACTTTGCCCCTCCTGGTAGGAATGTATATCCCATACGTCACTAGCTCATGGACTCTTGCTAATTACATGAAAGAAAAAACACCGCCTGCTCGAAGTATAACAAAAAAAACACCTAACCCCCCACACGAAGTATTAACACCTAAACCACAAACCCACACATCGCAAAATAATTAAGTAATTAACCCCTACTCCACAAATAACCTAATATATTAATCCCTTAACCGTCAATCACCCACATCGCAATAAACCTAATAACCCTATTAACCGCAAAACCCCCACATTGCAATAAACCTAATTACCCTATTAACCCCTAAACCGCAAAACCCAGACATCGCAATAAACCTAATTATCCTATTAACCCCTTAAACCACCAAAACCCACAACGCAAATAACTAATTAAATTACTTAGCCCCTAACCTAACACCCCCTTAATTAAACCCAATTACCTAAATTAAAAATACAAAATTACAATTAAAATAAAAAAAATAACTTTTCTTTAAAAATTAAAAAAAAACTAAGTTTAACCCCTTAATGACCACAGCACTTTTCCATTTTCTGTCCGTTTGGGACCAAGGCTATTTTTACATTTTTGCGGTGTTTGTGTTTAGCTGTAATTTTCCTCTTGCTCATTTACTGTACCCACACATATTATATACCGTTTTTCTCGCCATTAAATGGACTTTCCAAAGATACCATTATTTTCATCATATCTTATAATTTACTATAAAAAAAATTATAAAATATGAGAAAAAAATGGAAAAAAAACACTTTTTCTAACTTTGACCCCCAAAATCTGTTACACATCTACAACCACCAAAAAACACCCATGCTAAATATTTTCTAAATTTTATCCTGAGTTTAGAAATACCCAATGTTTACATGTTCTTTGCTTTTTTTGCACGTTATAGGGCCATAAAAACAAGTAGCACTTTGCTATTTCCAAACCATTTTATTCAAGATTAGCGCTAGTTACATTGGGACACTGATATCTTTCAGGAATCCCTGAATATCCCTTGACATGTATATATTTTATTTTTTAGAAGACATCCCAAAGTATTGATCTAAGCCAATTTTGGAATATTTCATGCCACCATTTCACCGCCAAATGCGATCAAATACAAAAAATCGTTCATTTTTTCACAAACTTTCGGTTTCTCACTGAAATTATTTACAAACAGCTTGTGCAATTATGGCATAAATGGTTGTAAATTTTTCTCTGGGATCCCCTTTGTTCAGAAATAGCAGACATATATGGCTTTGGCATTGCTTTTTGGTAATTAGAAGGCCGCTAAATGCCGCTGCGCACCACACGTGTATTATGCCCAGCAGTGCAGGGGTTAATTAGGGAGCTTGTAGGGTTAATTTTAGCTTTAGTGTAGTGTAGCAGACAACCCAAAGTATTGATCTAGGCCCATTTTGGTATATTGCATGCCACCATTTTACCGCCAAATGCGATCAAATAAAAAAAAAAAAGTTGAATTTTTCACAATTTTAGGTTTCTCACTGAAATGATTTACAAACAGCTTGTGCAATTATGGCACAAATGGTTGTAAATGCTTCTCTGGGATCCCCTTTGTTCAGAAATAGCAGACATATATGACTTTGGCATTGCTTTCTGGTAATTAGAAGGCCGCTAAATGCTGCTGCGCATCACACGTGTATTATGGCTAGCAGTGAAGGGGTTAATTAGGTAGTTTGTAGGGAGCTTGCAGGGTTAATTTTAGCTTTAGTGTAGAGCTCAGCCTCCCACCTGACACATCAGACCCCCTTATCCCTCCCAAACAGCTCCCTTCCCTCCCCCACCCCACAATTGTCCCCGCCATCTTAAGTAGTGGCAGAAAGTCTGCCAGTACTAAAATAAAAGTTTTTTTTATTTTTATTTTTTAAAGCATATTTACATATGCTGTTGTGTAGCATCCCCCCTTAGCCCCCAACATCCCTGATCCCCCCCAAAACAGCTCTCTAATCCTCCCCATCTGCCTTATTGGGGGCCATCTTGGGTACTGGCAGCTGTCTGCCAGTACCCATTTTGCAAAATAAAAAGTTTTTATTTTTATTTTCTGTAGTGTAGCTTCCCCCTTCCCCACAGACCAACCCCCACCACCTGCCTGATCTTTTTTTTGTCCAACTTTTTTTCCCCTTTTCTGTCCATTTTACTGTTACCTTTTCTGTAGTGCAGCGGTTCCCACCCGCTCCCTCCCGTGCACGCGCCCGCCCCCACCCTCCCGTGCACGTGCGCACCCCCGGGCATACCCGCCCCCGATCCCACCGCCCTCAGCATCATCCAGGGCCATCGATGGCCGCCAACCGCCTCCCACACTGGCTCCCACCCACCAACGAACCTAGCCGTTAATGTCCGGTGCAGAGAGGGCCACAGAGTGGCTCTCTCTGCATCGGATGGCTAAAAATGGTTATTGCAGGATGCCTCGATATCGAGGCATCACTGCAATAACCGGAAAGCAGCTGGAAGCGAGCAGGATCGCTTCCAGCTGCTTTCCACACCGAGGACGTGCAGGGTACGTCCTCAGGCGTTAACTGCCTTTTTTTTTTAGGACGTACCCTGCACGTCCTCGGTCGTTAAGGGGTTAAATTAAACTAAAATTACAAAAAATAAATCTAAAAAATAAACAAATTATCAAAAATTAACCCTAATCCCTATAAAAATAAAAAAAGCCCCCGCAAAATAAAAATACACCCTAATCTAATGCTAAACTACCAATAGCCCTTAAAAGGGTTTTTTGCAGAGCATTAAAAAATTAACCTAATCCCTATGAAAATAAAAAAGTCCCCCCTAATCTAATGCTAGACTACCAATAGCTCTTAAAAAGGGCTTTTTGCAGGGCATTGCCCTAAGACAAACAGCTCTTTTACAGTTACAAAAAATTCTAAGTCCCTCCTAACAGTAAAACCCACCACCCACCAAACTCCCCAAAATAAATAAACCTAACACTAAAAAAACCTAAACTACCCATTGCCCTGAAAAGGGCTTTTGTATGGGTATTGCCTTTAAAAGGGCATTTAGCTCTCTTTGGTGGGTGGTGGGTTTTACTGTTAGGAGGCACTTGCTGCACATAGAGGCCTTGTGTGATTGGCTCACACATGTGCATTGCTATTTCTTCAACAAAGGATATCTAAAGAATTGAGCAAATTAGATAATAGAAGTAAATTGGAAAGTTGTTTAAAATTACATGCCCTATCTGAATCATGAAAGTTTAATTTTGACTAGACAGCCCCTTTAAGGCAATGCCCTACAAAAAGCCCTTTTAAGGGCTATTGGTAGTTAAGCATTAGATTAGGGGGTGTTTTTATTTTGGGGGGGCTTTTTTATTTTCATAGGGATTAGGTTGAATTTTTTTTATTTTGGATAATATGTTTATTTTTTTCCGTAGTTCTATTTACAACACATAGACTTCCCTCTGGGCAGGCTTACCAACTAGTTAATAATATTAGCTTTTCAGTTAGAGCAGTGATATCGTTATATAAAACTGAAGTAAAATGGTCCGTTTGGACAGACACTATTAACAGTTTAAGCATTTCTTTCATGTAATTTGCAAGAGTCCATGGGCTAGTGACGTATGGGATATACATTCCTACCAGGAGGGGCAAAGTTTCCCAAACCTCAAAATGCCTATAAATACACCCCTCACCACAACCACAATTCAGTTTTTACAAACTTTGCCTCCCATGGAGGTGGTGAAGAAAGTTTGTGCTAGATTTCTACGTTGATATGCGCTTCGCAGCAGGTTGAAGCCCGGTTTTCCTCTCAGAGTGCAGTGAATGTCAGAGGGATGTGAAGAGAGTATTGCCTATTTGAATACCATGGTCTTCCTCTAGGGGATCTATTTCATAGGTTCTCTGTTATAGGTCGTAGAGATTTCTTCTCCTACCTCCCTTTTCAGATCGACGATATACTCTTATATACCATTACCTCTACTGATTCTCGTTTCAGTACTGGTTTGGCTATCTACTTTATGTAGATGAGTGTCTTTGGGTAAGTAAATCTTATTTTATTTATGACACTCTCAGCTATGGTTTGGCACTTTATATGTAAAGTTCTAAATATATGTTTTATACTTATATTTGCCATGATTCAGGTCAATCAGTTTATTTTCCTTCTTTCAGACTGTCAGTTTCATTTTTGGGAAAATGCATATGAATGAAATTTTTCTTACCTAAAATTTTCAATTGACTTTTTTCCTTTAAATTGCGGGCTGTTAGGCTCGTGGGTGCAAAAAATGCTAGAATTTATTGGGTCATTTTTGGCGCGAGATTGACGTTTATCTGACGTCAATGACATCATTTCCAGCGTCGTAGTTGACGGCGGAAGTTTTCACGTAGTTGCGTCATTTTTGACTCTCGTGTTTATTACAGACATTTTTGGCGCCAAAAAATATGTGGGCGTCATACTTGGTGCCAGTTTTTTTACATTATTTAAGTCTCACTTTTTAGTTGCTTCTGGTTTCTAGAGGCTTGTTCTGTTTGCATTTTTTTCCATTCCTGAAACTGTCATTTAAGGAATTTGATAATTTTGCTTTCTCTTGTAAGGTGTATCCAGTCCACGGATTCATCCATTACTTGTGGGATATTCTCCTTCCCAACAGGAAGCTGCAAGAGGATCACCCACAGCAGAGCTGTCTATATAGCTCCTCCCCTAACTGCCACCTCCCAGTCATTCTCTTGCAGCTCTCGACAAGGGAAGCAGCTAGAGAGATGTGGTGCATTAATGTAGTTTATCTTCAATCAAAAGTTTGTTATTTTCAAATGGTACCGGAGTTGTACTATTTTAGCCTCAGGCAGAAAGTTGAAGAAGAGTCTGCCTGTGGTCTTTGATGATCTTAGCAGGTTGTAACTAAGATCCATTGCTGTTCTCACACATAACTGAAGAGATGGGTAACTTCAGCTGGGGGAATAGCGTGCAGGGTCTCCTGCTCTGAGGTATGTGCAATTTTAAATTTTTCTAGAGAAATGATAAGCTAGAAAATGCTGACAATACCGGATTTATTTAAGGTAAGCCTGATTACAGTGATTTAATAACGACTGGTATCATGCTTGCTGTAAAGGGTAATATTTTTATTATTTACTCACATTACTGAATAGATATAACGTTTGCTTGAGGTGTATAAACGTTTATTTCATATTGGTGATAAAACTTTATTCTGGGGCCCAGTTTTTCCACATGGCTGACTAGATTTTGCCTAGGGATAGTTTTTTAAGCCCCTCTCACTGTGAGTACAAGTTGGGAGGGGCCTATTTTCCATTAGTTTTTGCAGCTTGAGACATCCAGCTTCCCTGAAGGAGTCCCCTGAACATATAGGACCTCTCTAAGGGGTTTTTGTGCCTTCCAAAGTCGTTGTATGGGCAGGTAGGGCCACAGTAGAGCTGTGGCAGTTTGGTGTGACTGTTTAAAAACGTTTATATTGGGGGGGTTTTATCCGGTTTTGAAACTAAGGGGTTAATCATCCATTTGCAAGTGGGTGCAATGCTCTTTCAGCCTATTATACACACTGTAAACATTTTGTAAGATTTACTGCTTTTTTCATTGTTTTAGCAGTTTCTGTGGTTGTTTTTTTCTCTTAAAGGCACAGTACCGTTTTTATTTTTTGCTTGTTCACAGTTATTAAAGTGTTTTCCAAGCTTGCTGGTCTCATTACTAGTCTGTTTAAACATGTCTGACATAGAGGAAACTCATTGTTCATTATGTTTAGAAGCCATTGTGGAACCCCCTCTTAGAATGTGTACCAAATGCACTGATTTTACTATAGATTACAAAGACCATATTCTGGCTTTAAAAAATTTATCAGTAAAGATAAACAGGTAAGAGAACCTAAGGTTAAGGGTTTAATATAGCACTCATTCCTACTAAAGTAATTTTAAAAATTGAATTTTTATTATAATTAAAGTTAAAAAATAAAGGAGAATAAACACCTTTATAGTACCCACTAACTAGCTGTACACCTTGTCCACCTGTTTCCTGGCCGATAGCAGCTCCTTCGGCTTCAGGTGACAGGGACAAGGGACAGCAAATAAAACCAATATAGATGTGCACCGAGGTGCTAACAATTTTCACAAACGCGTTTAGGCTGTATAGATCAGCCTTTGTCAATGTGTTAGAGCAAACCGAGGCCCGGGTGCCACCCTCTTATATAGTGCTAACAAAGTCTATCCCCACCAATCCGCTTCAGCCTTTGAGAACGCCCATCATCGCACCAATAAGCCGCTGTATATTCAGGGCGTATCCTGATGCTTACATTTGATAGGGTTCCCTGAAGCGGCTTCGTCTCTACTGGTTTTCAATTGGTTGCGCGTAATAACAACTTACACTTTCTAAATAAACTATAGGATACGATAATCCGCCCTGGGAATAGCCACATTCACGAGATATGTTGAAAATAAAATTACACAAGATCCTGCTGAAATACGATATACTTATATTAAGGTATGATGGTACTAATAAACTAAGGGCTAAGAATATGTCAATTCCATCAATACAACAATGATGAAAAGATAGCGGTCGTTGAATGCACGAGCATAGGAAAACGATAAAATATGTTTAATCATACTGCGATTAGCCGTGCTGACAGGACATTTTGACACTGAACTATAAAGAACATTTGCCGAGACTCAACTTAAACAGTTGTACATAGTAAAGACGGTATCAGCTATTAATTATTACTAGACGATGAATATTATAAATAACTTAATATGTTCACTCTTAGGAAGTTTGTTTATTTAGAAAGTGTAAGTTGTTATTACGTGCAACCAATTGAAAACCAGTAGAGACGAAGCCGCTTCAGGGAACCCTATCAAATGTAAGCATCAGGATACGCCCTGAATATACAGCGGCTTATTGGTGCGATGATGGGCGTTCTCAAAGGCTGAAGCGGATTGGTGGGGATATACTTTGTTAGCACTATATAAGAGGGTGGCACCCGGGCCTCGGTTTGCTCTAACACATTGACAAAGGCTGATCTATACAGCCGAAACGCGTTTGTGAAAATTGTTAGCACCTCGGTGCACATCTATATTGGTTTTATTTGCTGTCCCTTGTCCCTGTCACCTGAAGCTGAGGGAGCTGCTATCGGCCAGGAAACAGGGGGACAAGGTGTACAGCGAGTTAGTGGGTACTATAAAGGTGTTTATTCTCCTTTATTTTTTAACTTTAATTATAATAAAAATTCAATTTTTTAAATTACTTTAGTAGGAATGAGTGCTATATTAAACCCTTAACCTTAGGTTCTCTTACCTGTTTATCTTTACTTATGTATATTGAAGGGTAGCACCGGATTCATTATCCATTTATTCCTCTACACACTATATCTAGTGCCAGTCCTCTAATCTATATTAAATTTAAAAAATTTATCACCAGAAGAAATTGACAAGGAGGAAGTTATGCCGTCTAACTCTCCCCACGTGTCAGATCCTATAAATCCCGCTCAGGGGACGCCAAGTACATCTAGCGCGCCCATTGCGTATACCTTGCAAGACATGGCGGCAGTTATGAATCATACCCTTACAGAGGTATTATCTAAACTGCCAGGATTGCAAGGAAAGCGAGACAGCTCTGGGACTAGAATAAATACAGAGCTCTCTGACGCTTTAGTAGCTATCTCTGATACACCCTCACAATATAATGAAGCTGAAGCAGGGGAGCTTCAATCTGTGGGTGATTTCTCTTGTTAAGTGTATTCAGTCCACGGATCATCCATTACTTATGGGATATATTCCCTTCCCAACAGGAAGTTGCAAGAGGATCACCCAAAGCAGAGCTGCTATATAGCTCCTCCCCTCACATGTCATATCCAGTCATTCTCTTGCAACTCTCAACATAGTAGGAAGGTGTGAGAGGAGTGTGGAGTTTTTATACTTAATTATTTCTTCAATCAAAAGTTTGTTATTTTAAATGGCACCGGAGTGTGCTGTTTTTTCTCTCAGGCAGTATTTAGAAGAAGAATCTGCCTGCGTTTTCTATGATCTTAGCAGAAGTAACTAAGATCCACTGGCTGTTCTCGCACATTCTGAGGAGTGGGGTGTGACGAAACCAATCTTGCCACTGTACATTGGAGGGCCTGTTATGGAACATTCTTTGGGCTGGAGGTACATGGGCTTAAGGATACCCAGAGACTGCATGGAAATATGGAATTTTATATGCTGGACACCCCATGTACTTTCATAACTCTGTCTTATGTCTATGTCACCCTGTATCCATAAATACAGGATGGGTACAGGGTGTGAGTGCCCCTTGTGGGAGCAATTGTGACTCTATAAGCCAAGTGGGCATAAAAGACTTTATAGCTAATAAGAACTGTTCCTATATTCTGTTTTAAACCTGAAATGTGGAGCTTGGTCTCATGTTTGCAGGGAAACTGATCAAGGTTGTGAAGTGCTGATTCTGTATGCAGGACATTGTTCATCTGGTATTAAACCTTGGTATCCTGTTGGTACCGTAACATTGGTGGCAAGCGACGGGATTGATCCTACAGCCAGAAGGACAGCTACAGGAGACACCATTCCGTGGATTTACAAGTTGGGGGCAACGCATGTCCCAGTACAGCGACCCTAAAAGCAACAGAATGGAACCAGCGGTGTTATATGAGGAGGAGGATCTGGATGGCCGGGATGCATTAAGGAAAGGCATCTGGTACCAGGCCCTGGATAATGTACAATACCAGCAGGGTAAGAGTCTCCCCAGTGAAGAGCAGCGGTTGCAGAAGCAAGTGGCCCTGCGGATGCCCTTCCTGGGAGAGCAGCCCCTGGAGGAATGGGTGAAGGCACTAGAGCACCGGGTATGGCAGGAGCTATGGCTGGAGGATGCCTACCAGGCGCTCTGGTGGTATATGGCACAGTATATACCCTGGACAGCTGAGCATGACAAACCAGAGGGAGAGGAGTTTGATGGTCCTGGCTTGTTATGGGAGTCCTTTGCAGAGCCTGACTTTGGGAGCCCTGCGCAGACCAGACTTCAGGACATTTTCTATGAGAGGGAGGCTAGGCATGACTGGGCTGACCCCCATGAAGTAGAGCCAGACCTGGCTCACTTAGCAGCCCTGGAGTGGGAACTGGAGCAGGACTACCGAGATCTCTTCCACTACATTGGGAGGGCTCAGCAGGACAGCAAGGTGGGAGACCCAGATCCAGACCCATTCAGCTGGGAGGATGTTGTGGAGATTTGCTGGGAAGGACCCCAGGTGGCCGGGGGAGATGGGACCGAGGTCTCTCCACCGGTCCTGCAGGGAATTGGGAGCCCAGACTCCATTCCCCAGCGGCAGCTTAACGCATCAGGGGGAGACAGTAAGCCCCACAACTGTGCAGATGGGACCGTGGTCTCTGCCCTTACAGCACAGGGGGTAGGGACAGCTGGTCCTGTCCCCCAGCAACAGGGCTGTTTAGCCAAAGGGGAGATGATCGGTCTCCCCCTCCAGCAGCACAGCTATGTATCCAAAGGGGAGACAGTCGTTCTCCCCCTCCAGCAACCAGGCTCCCACCAGGCTACTTCCAAGGTAGTGCTGGCACCCGGGCAGAGTACAGCTGGTCTCTGCCCACCTCGCAACCCACCAATTCAGCGTACCAGTCCCCCACACAGCTGTGGTGAGGCACCTGGACATGGACAAGTTTTCCCCGTACTCAGGTGTAGTAACCATTTATTGTGGGTGGGCTGTACTACTAATTGTGTTTTATGGGTGGGTTGCTGGACTAACCAGGGCACTGACCAGCAGGAGGTCAGATACCCTGTTAGTCTGTTTGGAAAAGGGGAGAGATGTGACGAAACCAATCTTGCCACTGTACATTGGAGGGCCTGTTATGGAACATTCTTTGGGCTGGAGGTACATGGGCTTAAGGATACCCAGAGACTGCATGGAAATATGGAATTTTATATGCTGGACACCCCATGTACTTTCATAACTCTGTCTTATGTCTATGTCACCCTGTATCCATAAATACAGGATGGGTACAGGGTGTGAGTGCCCCTTGTGGGAGCAATTGTGACTCTATAAGCCAAGTGGGCATAAAAGACTTTATAGCTAATAAGAACTGTTCCTATATTCTGTTTTAAACCTGAAATGTGGAGCTTGGTCTCATGTTTGCAGGGAAACTGATCAAGGTTGTGAAGTGCTGATTCTGTATGCAGGACATTGTTCATCTGGTATTAACCCTTGGTACACTGTTGGTACCGTAACATGGGGTAACTTCAGAAAGGGAATAGCATGCGGGGTCCCCTGCAGATGAGGTATGTGCAGTAGAATATTTTTCTAAGGAATGGAATTGACTAAGAAAATACTGCTGATACCAATGTAATGTAAGTGCAGCCTTAAATGCAGTGGTAGCGACTGGTATCAGGCTGATGAATGTATGTGCAGTAAGTAATTTTCTAAGGAATGGAATTTGACTAAGAAAATACTGTTAATACTGAAGTAATGTATGAGCCTTAACTGCAGTAGAAGCGACTGGTAGCAGGCTTATTTATAACACTACATAAATTTTAAAATGTATGTTTAAAACGTTTACTGGCATGTTATTCGTTTTTGTGAGGTACTTTGGTGATAAATCTTTTGGGGCATGATTTTTTCCACATGGCTGACGTATATTTCTGTATAGAAACGGTTAACTGAGGTTTCCCACTGTTGTAATATGAGTGGGAGGGGCCTATTTTAGCGCTTTTTTGAGCAGTAAAAATTCAGTCACAGTCTTCCTGCTTCTTCCTCCTTGATCCAGGACGTCTCTAGAGAGCTCAGGGGTCTTCAAAATTCATTTTGAGGGAGGTAATCAGTCACAGCAGACCTGTGACAGTGTGTTTGACTGTGATAAAAACGTTAATTGTTAAATTGATTATCCGTTTTGGGTATTAAGGGGTTAATCATCCATTTGCTAGTGGGTGCAATGCTTTGCTAACTTAATACATTTACTGTGAAAATTTGGTTGCTATAACTGATTTGGTTCATTGTTATTTCAACTGTGACAATTTTTTGTGCTTCTTAAAGGCGCAGTAGCGTTTTTTATATTGCTTGTAAACTTATTTGAAAGGATTTTCCAAGCTTGCTAGTCTCATTGCTAGTCTGTTTAAACATGTCTGACACAGATGAATCTGTTTGTTCACTATGTTTGAAGGCCAATGTGGAGCCCCATAGAAATATGTGTACTAAGTGTATTGATGTCACTTTGAATAAAAGTCAATCTTTATCTGTAAAGATATTATCACCAGACAACGAGGGGGAAGTTATGCCGACTAACTCTCCTCACGTGTCAGTACCTTCGCCTCCCACTCAGGAGGCGCGTGATATTGTGGCGCCAAGTGCATCAGAGAGGCCCATACAAATCACTTTGCAAGACATGGCTGCTGTTATGACAGAGGTATTATCTAAATTGCCAGAATTAAGAGGCAAGCGCGATAGCTCTGGGTTAAGGACAGAGCGCGCTGATGATGTGAGAGCCATGTCCGATACTGCGTCACAATTTGCAGAACATGAGGACGGAGAGCTTCATTCTGTGGGTGACGGATCTGATCCAGGGAGACCGGATTCAGAGATTTCTAATTTAATATTTAAGCTTGAGAACCTCCGTGTATTGCTAGGGGAGGTATTAGCGGCTCTGAATGATTGTAACACGGTTGCAATTCCAGAGAAAGTATGTAGGCTGGATAGATACTATGCGGTACCGGTGTGTACTGACGTTTTTCCTATACCTAAAAGGCTAACGGAGATTATTAGCAAGGAGTGGGATAGACCCGGTGTGCCCTTTTCCCCTCCTCCGATATTTAGGAAAATGTTTCCAATAGACGCTACCACACGAGACTTATGGCAGACGGTCCCTAAGGTGGAGGGAGCAGTTTCTACTTTAGCTAAACGTACCACTATCCCGGTGGAGGATAGTTGTGCTTTTTCGGATCCAATGGATAAAAAATTAGGTTACCTTAAGAAAATGTTTGTTCAACAAGGTTTTATCTTACAGCCCCTTGCATGCATTGCGCCTGTCACTGCTGCTGAGGCATTCTGGTTTGAGTCTCTGGAAGAGGCCATTCGCACAGCTCCATTGAATGAGATTATGGACAAGCTTAAAGCACTTAAGCTAGCTAATGCATTTGTTTCTGATGCCGTTGTACATTTAACCAAACTAATGGCTAAGAACTCCGGATTCGCCATCCAGGCGCGCAGAGCGCTATGGCTTAAATCCTGGTCAGCTGACGTGACTTCTAAATCTAAATTGCTTAATATTCCTTTCAAGGGGCAGACCTTATTTGGGCCCAGCTTGAAAGAAATTATTGCTGACATTACTGGAGGTAAGGGTCATACTCTTCCTCAGGACAGGGCCAAATCAAAGGCCAGTCTAATTTTCGTGCCTTTCGTAACTTCAAGGCAGGAGCAGCATCAACTTCCTCCGCTCCAAAACAGGAAGGAACTGTTGCTCGTTACAGACAGGGCTGGAAAGCTAACCAGTCCTGGAACAAGGGCAAGCAGGCCAGAAAACCTACTTCTGCCCCTAAGACAGCATGAAGAGAGGGCCCCCTATCCGGAAACGGATCTAGTGGGGGGCAGACTTTCTCTCTTCGCCCAGGCTTGCGCAAGAGATGTCCAGGATCCCTGGGCGTTGGAGATCATATCTCAGGGATATCTTCTGGACTTCAAAGCTTCTCCTCCACAAGGGAGATTTCATCTTTCAAGGTTATCAGCAAACCAAATAAAGAAAGAGGCATTTCTACGATGTGTACAAGACCTCTTAGTAATGGGGGTGATCCACCCAGTTCCGCGGACGGAACAAGGGCAAGGTTTTTACTCAAATCTGTTTGTGGTTCCCAAGAAAAAGGGAACCTTCAGACCAATCTTGGACCTAAAAATCTTAAACAAATTCCTAAGAGTTCTATCATTCAAAATGGAAACTATTCGACCCATCCTACCCATGATCCAAGAGGGTCAATACATGACCACAGTAGACTTAAAGGATGCCTACCTTCATATACCGATTCACAAAGATCATTATCGGTACCTAAGATTTGACTTTCTAGACAGGCATTACCAGTTTGTAGCTCTTCCCTTAGGGTTAGCTACGGCCTCGAGAATTTTTACAAAGGTTCTGGGCTCACTTCTAGTGGTGCTAAGACCGCGAGGCATAGCGGTGGCTCCGTACCTAGACGACATTCTGATACAGGCGTCAAGTTTTCAAATTGCCAAGTCTCATACAGAGATAGTTCTGGCATTTCTGAGGTCGCATGGGTGGAAGGTGAACGTGGAAAAGAGTTCTCTATTACCACTCACAAGAGTTCCCTTCCTGGGGACTCTTATAGATTCTATAGAGATGAAGATTTACCTGACGGAGTCCAGGTTATCAAAGCTTCTGAATGCTTGCCGTGTCCTTCATTCCATTCCACGCCCGTCAGTAGCTCAGTGCATGGAAGTAATCGGCTTAATGGTAGCGGCAATGGACATAGTACCATTTGCGCGCCTGCATCTCAGACCTCTGCAATTATGCATGCTAAGTCAGTGGAATGGGGATTACTCAGATTTGTCCCCTCTTCTAAATCTGGATCAAGAGACCAGAGATTCTCTTCTCTGGTGGCTTTCTCGGGTCCATCTGTCCAAGGGGATGACCTTTCGCAGGCCAGATTGGACGATTGTAACAACAGATGCCAGCCTTCTAGGTTGGGGCGCAGTCTGGAACTCCCTGAAGGCTCAGGGATTATGGACTCAGGAGGAGAAACTCCTCCCAATAAATATTCTGGAGTTGAGAGCAATATTCAATGCTCTTCTAGCTTGGCCTCAGTTAGCAACACTGAGGTTCATCAGATTTCAGTCTGACAACATCACGACTGTGGCTTACATCAACCATCAAGGGGGAACCAGGAGTTCCCTAGCGATGTTGGAAGTCTCAAAGATAATTCGCTGGGCAGAGTCTCACTCTTGACACCTGTCAGCGATCTACATTCCAGGCGTGGAGAACTGGGAGGCGGACTTTCTAAGTCGCCAGACTTTTCATCCGGGGGAGTGGGAACTTCATCCGGAGGTCTTCGCTCAACTGATTCATCGTTGGGGCAAACCAGAACTGGATTTCATGGCGTCTCGCCAGAACGCCAAGCTTCCTTGTTACGGATCCAGGTCCAGGGACCCGGGAGCGGCGCTGATAGATGCTCTGGCAGCCCCTTGGGTTTTCAACATGGCTTATGTGTTTCCACCGTTTCCGCTGCTACCTCGACTGATTGCCAAGATCAAACAGGAGAGAGCATCAGTGATTCTGATAGCGCCTGCGGGGCCATGCAGGACCTGGTATGCAGACCTAGTGGACATGTCGTCCTGTCCACCATGGTCTCTGCCTCTGAGGCAGGACCTTCTAATACAAGGTCCTTTCAACCATCCAAATCTAATTTCTCTGAGGCTGACTGCATGGAGATTGAACGCTTGATCCTATCAAAGCGTGGCTTCTCGGAGTCAGTTATTGATACCTTAATACAGGCACGGAAGCCTGTTACCAGAAAAATTTACCATAAGATATGGCGTAAATATTTATATTGGTGCGAATCCAAGAGTTACTCATGGAGTAAGGTTAGGATTCCTAGGATATTGTCCTTTCTACAAGAGGGTTTAGAAAAGGGCTTATCTGCTAGTTCGTTAAAGGGACAGATTTCTGCTCTGTCTATTCTCTTACACAAACGTCTGGCAGAAGTTCCAGACGTCCAGGCTTTTTGTCAGGCTTTGGCTAGGATTAAGCCTGTGTTTAAGACTGTTGCTCCTCTGTGGAGCTTAAACTTGGTTCTTAAAGTTCTTCAAGGGGTTCCGTTTGAACCCCTTCATTCCATTGATATTAAGCTTTTATCTTGGAAAGTTCTGTTTTTGATAGCTATTTCCTCGGCTCGAAGAGTCTCTGAGTTATCTGTCTTACATTGTGATTCTCCTTATCTGATTTTCCATTCAGACAAGGTAGTTCTGCGTACTAAACCTGGGTTTTTTCCTAAGGTAGTTTCTAACAGGAATATCAATCAGGAGATTGTTGTTCCATCATTATGTCCTAATCCTTCTTCAAAGAAGGAACGACTTTTGCATAATCTGGACGTAGTCCGTGCCCTGAAGTTCTATTTACAGGCAACTAAAGATTTTCGTCAAACTTCTTCCCTGGTTGTCGTGTACTCTGGTCAGAGGAGAGGTCAAAAAGCTTCGGCAACCTCTCTCTCCTTTTGGCTTCGTAGCATAATACGTTTAGCCTATGAGACTGCTGGACAGCAGCCCCCTGAAAGAATTACAGCTCATTCCACTAGAGCTGTGGCTTCCACCTGGGCCTTTAAGAATGAGGCCTCTGTTGAACAGATTTGCAAGGCTGCAACTTGGTCTTCGCTTCACACTTTTTCAAAATTTTACAAATTTGACACTTTTGCTTCTTCGGAGGCTGTTTTTGGGAGAAAGGTTCTACAGGCAGTGTTTCCTTCCGTTTAAGTTCCTGCCTTGTCCCTCCCATCATCCGTGTACTTTAGCTTTGGTATTGGTATCCCATAAGTAATGGATGATCCGTGGACTGAATACACTTAACAAGAGAAAACATAATTTATGCTTACCTGATAAATTTATTTCTCTTGTAGTGTATTCAGTCCTCGGCCCGCCCTGTCTTTTTTAAGGCAGATCTAAATTTTAATTAAAACTCCAGTCACCACTGCTCCCTATGGTTTCTCCTTTCTTGTCTTGTTTTGGTCGAATGACTGGATATGACATGTGAGGGGAGGAGCTATATAGCAGATCTGCTTTGGGTGATCCTCTTGCAACTTCCTGTTGGGAAGGGAATATATCCCATAAGTAATGGATGATCCGTGGACTGAATACACTACAAGAGAAATAAATTTATCAGGTAAGCATAAATTATGTTTTTTCTGATTGAGGGAAGATACTTCAATCTGATTCTGATATGTCTACATTTAAATTTAAGCTTGAACACCTCCGCGTATTGCTCAGGGAGGTTTTAGCAACTCTGGACGACTATGACACTATTGTAGTCCCAGAGAAATTATGTAGATTGGATAAATACTATGCAGTACCTACTTACTCTGATGTTTTTCCAATCCCTAAAAGGTTTTCTGAAATTATTACTAAGGAATGGGATAGACCAGGTGTACCATTCTCTCCCCCTCCTGTTTTTAAAAAGATGTTTCCTATAGACGCCGCTACACGGGACTTATGGCAGACGGTCCCAAAGGTGGAGGGAGCAGTTTCTACTCTAGCTAAGCGTACCACTATCCCTGTCGAGGACAGTTGTGCTTTTCTAGATCCAAGGGATAAAATTTAGAGGGTTACCTTAAGAAAATTTTTATTCAACAAGGTTTTATTCTCCAGCCTCTTGCATGCATTGCCCCAGTCACTGCTGCCGCGGCTTTCTGGTTTGAGTCCCTAGAGGAGGCTCTACAGGTTGAAACCCCGTTGGAAGATATTATTGACAAGCTTAGGGCCCTTAAGCTAGCCAATTCATTTGTTTCTGACGCCGTTGTTCATTTAACCAAGCTAATGGCAAAAAATTCAGGTTTTGCTATTCAGGCGCGTAGGGCGCTATGGCTTAAATCCTGGTCAGCTGACGTGACTTCAAAGTCTAAACTTCTCAGCATGCCCTTCAAAGGACAGATCCTATTTGGGCCTGGACTGAAGGAGATCATTTCTGACATCACTGGAGGAAAAGGTCACGCCCTTCCTCAAGACAGGTCCAACAAATTAAGGACCAAACAGTCTAGTTTTCGGCCCTTTCGAAACTTCAAGAGTGGCGCAGCTTCAACTTCCTCTAACACAAAACAAGAGGGAACTTTTGCCCAGTCTAAGCCGGTCTGGAGACCTAACCAGGCTTGGAACAAGGGGAAACAGGCCAAGAAGCCTGCTGCTGCCTCTAAGACAGCATGAAGGAGCAGCCCCCGATCCGGAAACAGATCTAGTAGGGGGCAGACTCTCTCTCTTTGTCCAGGCTTGGGCAAGAGATGTCCAGGATCCCTGGGCATTGGAAATTGTGTCCAAGGGTTATCTTCTGGAATTCAAAACCTCTTCCCCAAAAGGGAGATTTCATCTCTCACTTTTATCTGCAAACCAGATAAAGAGAGAAGCATTCTTACATTGTGTTCAAGACCTCCTAGTTATGGGAGTGATCCACCCAGTTCCGCAGGAGGAACAGGGACAGGGCTTTTATTCAAATCTGTTTGTTGTTCCCAAGAAAGAGGGAACATTCAGACCAATCTTAGATCTCAAGATCTTAAACAAATTTCTCAGAGTCCCATCCTTCAAGATGGAGACTATTCGAACCATCCTTCCTATGATCCAGGAGGGTCAATACAGGCACTACCAGTTTGTGGCTCTTCCCTTCGGGTTGGCCACGGCACCAAGAATCTTTACAAAGGTTCTAGGGTCCCTTCTAGTGGTCCTAAGGCCGCAGGCTATAGCAGTAGTCCCTTACTCAGACAACATTCCGATACAGGCGTCGACTTTTCAAGTTGCCAGGTCTCACACGGACATTGTTCTGGCATTTCTGAGATCGCGTGGGTGGAAAGTGAACGAAGAAAAAAGTTCTCTATCCCCTCTCACAAGAGTTTCCTTCCTAGGAACTCTGATAGATTCTGTAGAAATTAAGATTTACCTGACAGAGGCCAGGTTGTCAAAACTTCTAAATTCCCACCATGTTCTTTATTCTACTTCTCGCCCTTCAGTGGCTCAGTGTATGGAAGTAATCGGCTTAATGGTAGCGGCAATGGACATAGTGCCGTTTGCTGCCTACATCTCAGACCGCTGCAACTCTGCATGCTCAGTCAGTGGAATGGGGATTACACAGATTTGTCCCCTCTACTAAATCTGGATCAAGAGACCAGGGATTCTCTTCTCTGGTGGTTATCTCGGGTCCATCTATCCAAGGGTATGACCTTCCGCAGGCCAGATTGGACAATAGTAATGACAGATGCCAGCCTTCTGGGCTGGGGTGCAGTCTGGAACTCCCTGAAGGCTCAGGGCTTGTGGACTCAGGAGGAGACACTCCTTCCGATAAACATTCTGGAACCAAGAGCTCTTCATGCTTGGCCTCAGCTAGCTGCGGTCAGGTTCATCAGATTTCAGTCGGACAACATCACGACTGTAGCTTACATCAACCATCAAGGGGGAACAAGGAGTTCCCTAGCAATGTTGGAGGTTTCAAAAATAATTCTATGGGCAGAGGTTCACTCTTGCCATCTATCAGCTATCCATATCCCAGGAGTAGAGAACTGGGAGGCGGATTTTCTAAGTCGACAGACTTTTCATCTGGGGGAGTGGGAACTCCACCCGGAGGTGTTTGCACAGTTGATTCAACTTTGGGGCAAACCAGAACTGGATCTCATGGCGTCTCGTCAGAACGCCAAGCTTCCTTGTTACGGGTTCAGGTCCAGGGATCCCAAGGCAGCGCTGATAGATGCTCTAGCAGCTCCTTGGTCTTTCAACCTGGCTTATGTGTTTCCACCGTTTCCTCTGCACCCTCGTCTGATTGCCAAGATCAAGCAGGAGAGAGCTTCGGTGATTTTGATAGCTCCTGCGTGGCCACGCAGGACTTGGTACGCAGATCTGGTGGACATGTCATTCTTTCCACCTTGGACTCTGCCGCTGAGGCATGACCTTCTACTTCAAGGTCCCTTCAAAAATCCAAATCTAATTTCTCTGCGTCTGACTGCTTGGAGATTGAACGCTTGATTTTGTCAAAACGTGGTTTTTCCGAGTCGGTCATTGATACCTTAATTCAGGCTTGAAAGCCTGTCACCAGGAAAATCTATCATAAGATATGGTGTAAATATCTTCATTGGTGTTAATCCAAGGGTTACTCATGGAGTAAAGTCAGGATTCCCAGGATATTGTCTTTTCTCCAAGAAGGATTGAAGAAGGGATTGTCAGCTAGTTCCTTAAAGGGACAGATTTCTGCTCTGTCTATTCTTTTGCACAAGCGTCTGGCGGATGTTAGACGTTCAGGCATTTTGTCAGGCTTTAGTTGGAATCAAGCCTGTGTTTAAACCTGTTGCTCCGCCATGGAGTTTAAATTTAGTTCTTAAAGTTCTTCAATGGGTTCCGTTTGAACCTCTGCATTCCATAGATATCAATCTTTTATCTTGTAAAGTTCTGTTCTTGGTAGCTATCTCTTCGGCTCGAAGAGTTTCAGAGTTATCTGCCTTGCAGTGTGATTCCCCTTATCTGATCTTCCATGCAGATAAGGTAGTTTTGCGTACCAAACCTGGGTTTCTTCCTAAGGTGGTATCCAATAAGAATATCAATCAAGAGATTGTTGTTCCGTCACTGTGTCCTAATCCTTTTTCAAAGAAGGAATGTCTATTACACAATCTTGACGTGGTTCGTGCTTTAAAGTTTTATTTACAAGCTACTAAAGATTTTCGTCAAACATCTGCATTGTTTGTTGTCTACTCTGGACAGAGGAAAGGCCAAAAGGCTTCAGCAACTTCTCTTTCTTTTTGGTTAAAAAGTATAATCCGCTTAGCTTATGAGACTGCTGGCCAGCAGCCTCCTGTAAGAATTACAGCTCATTCCACTAGAGCGGTGGCTTCCACATGGGCCTTTAAAAATGAGGCTTCTGTTGAACAGATCTGTAAGGCGTCGACTTGGTCTTCGCTTCATACTTTTTCTAAATTCTACAAATTTTATACTTTTGCTTCTTCGGAGGCTATTTTTGGGAGAAAGGTCTTACAGGCAGTGGTGCCTTCTGTTTAAGCGCCTGCCTTGTCCCTCCCTTCATCCGTGTCCTATAGCTTTGGTATTGGTATCCCACAAGTAATGGATGAATCCGTGGACTGGATACACCTTACAAGAGAAAACAAAATTTATGCTTACGTGATAAATTTATTTCTCTTGTGGTGTATCCAGTCCACGGCCCGCCCTGTCATTTTAAGGCAGGTGTTTTTTAATTTTTAAACTACAGTCACCACTGCACCCTATAGTTTCTCCTTTCTCTTGCTTTTCTTCGGTTGAATGACTGGGAGGTGGCAGTTAGGGGAGGAGCTATATAGACAGCTCTGCTGTGGGTGATCCTCTTGCAGCTTCCTGTTGGGAAGGAGAATATCCCACAAGTAATGGATGAATCTGTGGACTGGATACACCACAAGAGAAATAAATTTATCAGGTAAGCATAAATTTTGTTTTATATGTTGTTTTTCTATTACATATTGCAAGATATTCCAAAAACTGTTCCTGTATCAGAAAATACTGTTGGATTCCTGATGACTGATATCAGTCCTACCAAAGCTAAGTTCATTTATTTTAAAGTTATGAATTTTATCTTTAGCTATGGTTTGTAATAAGTTATCATGATAAACTTTTACATGCAGAGTCCATTAGTATTTATGCATTATCTATTGCTATTCTTTTTACATCTAATGTACAAGATATACCTAGGAATCTATGGGAATGTTTTTCTGATTCTATCCTAAAGGCTTTGTCTGACATCCCGCCTTCTAATAAAATTTATAGGTCTTTTTTAAACTTCTCATTTAGTTGATGAATTTTTAAATGGCCGACAACATACTGAATTATCCTTCTCTGATGATTTTTTTCTCATTTAGAATATACTTCATCAGATATTTGACGCTAACAAATCTACTTTTTTATTTTTAAATAGAGTACATTCGTTGTTGAAAAGGTGTTGATTATATTGGATATTGAGGAGTCTAGTTCTTTTGATTTAAGACTAGCTAACATTTAAATTCTGCTCATTAACCACCTGTGGTTTCTTCAGAGGTTTTTTTCCCAGTTCATGATAATAGGGAATGGAATAGGCCTGGGACTTCTTTTATTCCTTCTTTAAGGTTTTTAAATTGTGTCCTTTGCCGGCAGTTAGTTTAAAGTTTTGAGGAAGATCCCCAAAGTTAATGGGGCTATCTCTATTCTTGCTAAACATACTACTATTCCTATAGAAAATAGTATTTATTTTTTTCCTTCAGATGGGAAACTTGTATCTTATTTAAGGAAAATTATTTTATTTCAGGTCCTTTTCTTAGGCCTGCAATTTATTTGGCTGATGTTGCAAATGCTTCAACTTTCTGGTTGGATTTTTTAGTGCAACAAATATCGGATTATGATTTGTTTTAGCATTGTTAAGTTGATCAACATGCTAATAATTTCATATTTCTTTTTTTCCAAGGTAATCAATTATTTGGTTCACAATTGGATTCAATTTTTTCCAACTGTTACTCTGGGGAAGGGAGTTTTTGTTGCTTCAAGATTGAGTTCTAAGAGTAAATCTTAAGCTTATATTAGTTTGTTCTTAATAAGGAACAGAATCCTAATTCTTCCCCAAGTAACATGTTTATAATTGGAAGCTTTCTTCAACATGGAATGAATTTAAGCTATTTAAAAGATCAAAGTCAGCCCCCCAAATTTGCATGTAGGTGCGGTTTTTTATTCCAGCTTAGCTGGTAAGGGGCAGGTTTTGACTTTTTTTTTAAATTTGTTTGATTCAATTCGGTCCAAACTTCTTAGATTGGGGTACTGAATAGGATTCAGAGTAAAACCGCCTGTGAGAAGTTTTTTTCTCTCTAGCATATTCCAGCTATTCCAGCAAAGGCTCACACTTTTCTGAAGTATGTTTCAGACCTGTATGTGTTGGGTACTTGTGAGGCGCGCCTGGTTACTCGTTGGGGTCTCAAGGCGCTGCACAGACCTGGAGTTATCTGGGGTATTCATACCAGTTCCATTTCAGGAACAGGGTTTGGGGTTTTGTTCAAAACTATTCATTGTCCCAAAGATAGAAAATCTTTTTGATTTGTCATATAAGAGTTCCTTCTTTCAGAATGGTGTTTATATGGTCTATTCTGCCTTTTTGGTCAGTAAGGGCATTATTTGTTTACAATAGATACAATAGATGCATAACTTCTTCTGTTTTCATTCAGATTATTTTCATTTTCTGAGATTCTCTTTTTTTGACAAGCATTACCAATTTGTTGCTTTTCCTTCTGGTCTAGCGACAGCTTTGAGAATCTTTTCAAGGTTCTCAGTGTTTCCTTATTTGGATGATCTCGTGGAACTGGCTCAGTCTTTTCGTTCTGCAGAATCTCATACGATTCAACTTTTGTTGTTTCTTCTAAGACATGGTTGGAGGATCTTTTTATCAAAAGATCCTTGGTTGCTCAGACAAGTGTCACCTTTTTTAGGTTTCCAGATAGATTGTGTCAATGTCTTTGTCTCTAACAGACAGGAGACAATTATATTGGGTTCAGTTTGTCGGAACCTTCAGTCTCTATTATTTCCTTCAGTAGCTATATGCATGGAAGTTTTAGGTTTCATGGCTGCAGCATTGGATTCAATTCCCTTTGCTCATTTTCATATGAAACCTTTCCAGTTTTTTATGCTGAATTAATGGTGCAGGGATTCTAGGATATCATGTTTAATATCTTTGAATTCCAATGTTCAACTATCTTTGACTTGGTGGTTAGATCACCATCATATAGTTCTACGGGTTTCTTCGATTCATCCAACCTGGACGTTGATCACTACAGATGCAAGTCTTTTAGGTTGGGAGGCTGTCTGGGGATCTCTGTGAGCACAAGGGGTTTGGAAATCTCAGGAGGCGAGATTACCATTCAATATTTTGGAACTCCGTGCAGTCTCAGAGTTTGTCAGTTTTGGCTTCTTTTTGAAGAGAGAGACGTTATTGTTTTTCAGACAGACAATGTCACAACTGTGGCGTATGTCAATCATCAGGGTGGGACTCTCAGTCCTTAGGCTGTGAAAGAAGTATCTCGGATACTTGCTTGGGCTAAATCCAGCTCCTGTCTAATTTCTGCGGTCCATATCCTAGGTTTAGACAATTGGGAAGCGGATTATCTCTGTCAATCAAGCTTTACATCCGGGAGAATGGTCTCTTTACCCAGATGTGTTTTTTCAAATTGTTCTGATGTGAGGGTTTCCAGTAATAGTTCTGATGGCATCTCATCTAAACAAGAAAACTTCCCAGGTACCTATTCAGGTCCGTGGATCCTCAGGCGGAAACAGTGTATGCATTGACACTTCCTTGGAGTTATCAATCTGCCTATATTTTTGCTCCTTCTGGTTCTTCTTTTTAAGAGTGATTTTTCAAAATCATCATGGAGCAATCGTTTGTGTTGCTGGTGCCTCCAGCATGGCCGCTCAGGTTTTGGTATATGGTTCTTGTTCGGATGTTCAGTTGCCAACCTTGGTCACTTCCATTTAGGCCAGACCTTATATCTTAAGTTTTGTTTTTTCCATCAGGAAATCAAATTATTAAATTTGATGGTATGGAAATTAAAACGCTTAGTGCTTAGTCATAGAGGTTTCTCTGACTCAGTGATTAATACTATGTTGCAGGTTTGTAAATCTGTGTCTAGAAAGATTTATTATCAAGTTTGGAAGACTTACATCTTATGATGCTCTTCTCATAATTTCTATTGGCATTCTTTTAGAATTCCTAGGATTTTATAGTTTCTTCATAAGGTTTTGTCTGCAAGTTCCTTGAAAGGACAAATCTCTGCTCTTTCTGTGCTGTTTCACAGAAAAAATTGCTAATCTTTTCTGATATTCATTGTTTTGTTCAGGCTTTGGTTCGTATCAAGCCTGTCATTAAGCCAATTTCTCCTCCTTGGAGTTTTAATTTGGTTCTGAGGGCTTAACAGGCTCTTCCGTTTGAGCATATGCATTCTTTGGACATTGAATTACTTTCATGGAAAGTATTGTTCCTTTCGGCCATCTCTTCTGCTAGAAGAGTTTTTGAATTATCTGCTCTTTCTTGTGAGTCTCCTTTTCTGATTTTTCATCAGGATAAGGTGGTTTTGCTGTCTTTATTTAAATTTTTACGTCAAGTTGTGAATTCTAACAACATTAATAGAGGAATTATTGTTCCTTCCTTGTGTCCTAAATCCTAAGATCCTTACATTCTTTGGATGTGGTCAGAGTTTTGAAATATTATGTTGAAGCTACTAAGATTTCAGAAAGACTTCTAGTCTATTTGTTATCTTTTCTGGTTTTAGGAAAGGTCAGAAGGCTTCTGCCATTTATTTGGCGTCTTGGTTAAAGCTTTTGATTCATCATGCTTATGTGGAGTCGGGTAAATCCCCGACTCAAAGGATTACGGCTCATTCTACTAGGTCAGTTTCTACTTCCTGGGCTTTTAAGAATGAAGTTTCTGTTGATCAGATTTGCAAAGCAGCAACTTGGTCTTCTTTGCATACTTTTACTAAATTCTACCATTTAGATGTTTTTTCTTCTTCAGAAGCAGTTTTTGGTAGAAAAGTACTTCAGGCAGCTGTTTCAGTCTGATTCTTCTGCTTATAATTTCAGTTTTTTTCATTATAAAGATTAAAACTTTTTTTTTTTTTTTTTTTTTTTTTTTTTTTTTTTAAAGTTTTTATTGAGGTTGTGTGAAAAACCATTACAGCTTATGCAAAATAATATCATACAGAACATGCATAAATGGTACATTTCACATATACTACTTCCATCTAAATAAATAAGATCTGCGGCATAGGCTATACTATGGGAGAGTCAGGAACCTCTTTTCTATAAGTATATAATGAAATAGATTAACAGGATATATTTCAAGCAACATTGACAAAACATATGTTGAACAAGATGAGTTTCCTCATTTAATATTTAGACACCCTCTGTACTTACTATAGGAGAGGAAAGTGGGAAATGTAAGTGGACCTATAAAAATATAGTGAATGAACACTTATATTGTTAAATAATATTAACATTGGAGGGGTCCTTTCTGGAATTGAATAATGTAGTAAGATATGTAGGTATAATGCAATAATCGATAGATATATAAACAAACATGGTAAACAGAATGCAATAATCGGTAGATACATATAAACATATATGGTAAGCAGCGAATAGTAACCAAAAGGTCACTAATTAAATATTTGGAAATCACAGTAGAATATATAGGTATGGTGCAATATATAAAACATGGTGACTTAGAATAGCATGGCAATTAGTATGTCAAACAATAGATACAGTAAGGGCGCCATTCCTTTGCTAACATAATATGAGATGATATATAGATATGATATAATATTTATTATGCGGTATGGGTAAGATAAACCGCGCAGAGAATTCTCCTAGATTGGGAGACTTATTGTGGGGGTGGTGGGGGGGGGGGGGGGGGGAGGTGGGAGTTAGAATAAAGTTTATAATTAAATGGTAAATATGTTCTATGTAATGGTATCCATAAGTTTAGTAATCATAATGAGGATACTGGAGGAGAAAAGGGTAGCCTTGATTATGAGCAGTTATGCTAAACTCTCAAGTACAAGTAAGGGCTTGCACCTAGCTAAAATGAAGGGACAGAGGGCTTCGCTGCCTCGGCCGCTGGCAGCCCAACCCCCATATAGCAATATCACTAGTGTTATCCTAAGGGCTTGGCATAAGAGTGAAGCGGAAAATTAAACTTGATCATATACAGATAACATAACACCTAGATTCCACCAGCATTCTGGTAGGTGCACCTAAAACAGTAGACAAGTATTACATAAAGCTGAACCCTATAAATACTATGCAGTTGGATGGCTCTGTGTTAGAAGGCCACTCATGGATGGACAAGGTAACCTGAGAAGTAATGCGTTGTGACATATAAAATACTGTAAGCATGCAATAGTGAGTGCCAGAACCTATATATAAGGTAAGAGCCTTTGCAAATTATTACCACTAGTAGAGAAAAAAAATAAAATAAAAAGGTTACACTGCAAGTATCACTCACTAAGCCATAATAGCAATCACAGCATTAACAAAAAGGTATAGTGGCATAAATGCTTGAATTAAGTAAGGGGTTGATAGGATGTGTCTAGGCATCAGTGAAGCAGTCTCATATAGCTAGGCTGGGTGGGAGAAGTCACTAAGATGAGATGTGCCAAGATGGGGATTTCTTTACCCCACACCGGACCGAAAAGCTGGATAGAGTCTCTAAGGTAAACAAAGAACCTGTAAAGTCCATGTTGTCGTATCGGGATATGCACTACGAAGCTCTAGGGTCCTGCGACAGTTCTCAGATATCCTGGCCCCAGTTAGCCGGAGTGCTTTAATGAGCTGTTGTGAGCCACCGGGGTCCCAATGTCTTGGCAGGGGATGAGTTGCGCAGAGTATTGCGCCATCTGGACATGGAGTCGGCAAGTATTGTCCTGAGGTGTGGAGGGAAGCGCGCAGAGTAACTAGGACTGCAGTTAGTGTTGCGCTGTGTGGATTTAGGGACCCGCTGCCATGGCCGTGTGCCAGAACTAGAGCGAGAGCTTCAGGAGAGATTGCACTAATATCAGGAAGGATATTCACAGTTGCGGTAGTACCAACTGCCCTCTTAGCCGTCAGATAAACAAGATGGTCTGGCTTTTTCGTTCCGATCCACCTTATCTGTGTTGTAGACAGGGGGAAAGCGCCGGGGCCCCACAGCACTGTCCCCATCTCGGTCTCTTAAGATGGGCTTAGTGAGGTCAGGCTGCCGGAACTGACAGCCGCCATTACTGTCAGGAGCGGCATACAGCTTGTCAGCCAAACTAGCATGATGTTTTTCAAGTAGGCAGCACAGCTCCTCCAAAAGGTAAGACGATGTCTTCATAGTGTAGGCTGGATCGGAAACCCTGAAGTATAGTAGGTTTTCAACTGCCTTGGAATGAAGTAAACGGCTGGAGGCCTGCTAATAAAGATGGCGCTTCTCTCTCCCAGCTCTACAGTAAAAGGCAATGATGGTAGGCTGGTGCAGTCTCTCCGGATCCCTAAGAGTTTACAAGAATACACTACTGGTTCTTAGGTCTATCCACACAGGTTCTGGTTTCAGAAATGCTGCAATAAAGTGTGGAGGGACCCCTAAATTAGGATCTTGGGCCCGGGAGCTGCACTAGAACACGTCCTACCAGCTCTGCAGTTGGCTCCGCCCCCAAGATTAAAACTTTTGATTTGGGTTGTGGATTGTTTTTTCAGCGGAATTGGCTGTCTTTATTTTATCCCTCCCTCTCTAGTGACTCTTGCGTGGAGTTCCACATCTTGGGTATTTGTTATCCAATACGTCACTAGCTCATGGACTCTTGCCAATTACATGAAAGAAAACATAATTTATGTAAGAACTTACCTGATAAATTCATTTCTTTCATATTGGCAAGAGTCCATGAGACCCACCCTTTTTTGTGGTGGTTATGATTTTTTTGTATACACTGTGTGCAGAATTATTAGGCAAATGAGTATTTTGACCACATCATCCTCTTTATGCATGTTGTCTTACTCCAAGCTGTATAGGCTCGAAAGCCTACTACCAATTAAGCATATTAGGTGATGTGCATCTCTGTAATGAGAAGGGGTGTGGTCTAATGACATCAACACCCTATATCAGGTGTGCATAATTATTAGGCAACTTCCTTTCCTTTGGCAAAATGGGTCAAAAGAAGGACTTGACAGGCTCAGAAAAGTAAAAAATAGTGAGATATCTTGCAGAGGGATGCAGCACTCTTAAAATTGCAAATCGAACAATCAAGCGTTTCATTCAAAATAGTCAACAGGGTCGCAAGAAGCGTGTGGAAAAACCAAGACGCAAAATAACTGCCCATGAACTGAGAAAAGTCAAGCGTGCAGCTGCCAAGATGCCACTTGCCACCAGTTTGGCCATATTTCAGAGCTGCAACATCACTGGAGTGCCCAAAAGCACAAGGTGTGCAATACACAGAGACATGGCCAAGGTAAGAAAGGCTGAAAGACGACCACCACTGAACAAGACACACAAGCTGAAACGTCAAGACTGGGCCAAGAAATATCTCAAGACTGATTTTTCTAAGGTTTTATGGACTGATGAAATGAGAGTGAGTCTTGATGGGCCAGATGGATGGGCCGTGGCTGGATTGGTAAAGGGCAGAGAGCTCCAGTCCGACTCAGACGCCAGCAAGGTGGAGGTGGAGTACTGGTTTGGGCTGGTATCATCAAAGATGAGCTTGTGGGGCCTTTTCGGGTTGAGGATGGAGTCAAGCTCAACTCCCAGTCCTACTGCCAGTTTCTGGAAGACACCTTCTTCAAGCAGTGGTACAGGAAGAAGTCTGCATCCTTCAAGAAAAACATGATTTTCATGCAGGACAATGCTCCATCACACGCGTCCAAGTACTCCACAGCGTGGCTGGCAAGAAAGGGTATAAAAGAAGAAAATCTAATGACATGGCCTCTTTGTTCACCTGATCTGAACCCCATTGAGAACCTGTGGTCCATCATCAAATGTGAGATTTACAAGGAGGGAAAACAGTACACCTCTCTGAACAGTGTCTGGGAGGCTGTGGTTGCTGCTGCACGCAATGTTGATGGTGAACAGATCAAAACACTGACAGAATCCATGGATGGCAGGCTTTTGAGTGTCCTTGCAAAGAAAGGTGGCTATATTGGTCACTGATTTGTTTTTGTTTTGTTTTTGAATGTCAGAAATGTATATTTGTGAATGTTGAGATGTTATATTGGTTTCACTGGTAAAAATAAATAATTGAAATGGGTATATATTTGTTTTTTGTTAAGTTGCCTAATAATTATTCACAGTAATAGTCACCTGCACACACAGATATCCCCCTAAAATAGCTATAACTAAAAACAAACTAAAAACTACTTCCAAAACTATTCAGCTTTGATATTAATTAGTTTTTTGGGTTCATTGAGAACATGGTTGTTGTTCAATAATAAAATTAATCCTCAAAAATACAACTTGCCTAATAATTCTGCACTCCCTGTAAAGCACAATTATTCCAATTCCTTGTTGATGCTTTTGCTCCTTTCTTATCACCCCACTTCTTGGCTATTCATTAAACTGAATTGTGGGTGTGGTGAGGGGTGTATTTATAGGCATTTTGAGGTTTGGGAAACTTTGCCCCTCATGGTAGGAATGTATATCCCATATGTCACTAGCTCATGGACTCTTGCCAATATGAAAGAAATTAATTTAGCAGATAAGTTCTTACATAAATTGTTTTTAATTAAAGCTGACTTGTTATCTTAAATTATTTCAAGTTATTCGCTAACAATTGTTCGCTTTTGTTATCGAATAACTTGAAATAATTTAGTCCGCTTTAAGTCCGCTTTAATTCAAATGCTTAAACTGTTAATAGTGTGTGTTTCTCATGCTGTGCCTTCTGTGTCCTCTCAACCACCTGGGGTTGTTTATTTACCTGGGGATTTTGCCGCTCAAATTACTTCAGCAGTATCTGCGGCTTTGTCTGCTTTCCCTTCTTCGGGTAAGCGTAAGAGGAAATCTAAATATTTGTCTGCTAGCAAGGTTTCTGACTCTAAAACTGTGCTGTCAACCTTTCTCAGAGGTCTGATGAGGAGGATACTTCAGTAGCTTCTGAAGGTGAAATCTCAGACTCTGATACTATGGGAGTCTTGTGAATCTGAAGAAGTTAATTTCAGATTTAAGCTTGAACATCTCCATTTACTTCTAAAGGAGGTTCTAGTTACTTTGGATGACTCTGAACCTTCGGTTGCTGTCAACCCTAAAAAGTCTTCTAAACCTAAAGGGACAAAATACTCATATGCTAAATCACTTGAAACTGATGCAGTATAACTGTAAAAAGCTGACAGGAAAATATCACCTGAGCATCTCTATGTAAAAAAAGGAAGATATTTTACCACACAACTTCCTCAGCTCACCAGAGTAAGTTCTGTGTAAAAATTTATACTCAGCTGCTGCACAGCTGCAGGTAAAAAAAAAAAATAATGAAGAAAAGAACAGCAGCCAATCAGCATCAACGGTGTTGAGGTCATGAACTATTTTACTGTGATCTCATGAGGTTTGGCTTTACCTTATAAGGGTAAAACTCTGTTTGGGCCTGGTCTGGCGGAAATCATTTCACAGATTACGGGTGGAAAGGGATCCTTCCTACTTCAGGACAAGAAGAACAGACCTAAAGGTCGTCAGACTTCTAATTTTCGTTCCTTTCGCAAACTTTAAAGGACAGAAGTACTCCTTTTCTTCCAAACCAGACCAATCCAGGGCCACTTGGAAATCCAGCCAGCCTTGGAATAAGGGAAAGCAAATCAAGAAACCTTCCGCTGACTCTAAATCAGCGTGAAGGGTCCGTCCTGATTTTGAATCAGATGGGGGGCAGGCTTTCTTTTTTTCGACAGACTTGGATACGCGATGTCCCAGATCCTTGGGCTGTGGACATAGTATCCCAGGGTTACAAAATAGGATTCAAGTCTTGCCCTCCAAGGGGCAGATTTCTCCTGTCAAGACTATCCTCAAATAAACAAAGGTGTCCACAGCATAAGCTTCCAAATATTTTCTTTATTTAGGGAAGGATTCAAATTTACAAAAATAGCAGTAAAATTTCAGGTTATACACTGTATACAATGTAATACTATTCACAAACTCTGTTTTGTAGCCACACAGGTTACTTAATTAGCATACACCTGTAGGTGTTTAATCAATTATAACACATGTTCAGGCCAGGTAACCACTCACCTACCCCATCTACTGGTAAATCCTGAGTACTACAAGTTCAATGTATCAAAATAGTAAATATACAAAAAACAGTTTAAAAACATTAAGAAAAATACCTTTGTAAACTGTACTGAATTGAATAAACTACATAAATACTGATACATCATAATCTTTATTAATTCCAAAAGGCCTCATTGAGTTAAGTGTAGATATCCAAAACAATTCTTTTCTTTTTAATAATAATTCCCTATTGCCCCATCTTCTAGGCAGTTTAATGTGGTCAATGCCATCTTAATTGGCTGATAGAGTGCCCTGCTTCCAGGAAATGAGATGAAACAGGCGCATCTTTATTATTGCACCTAATGTTTGATTCATGTTCAGTGATACGATCACGTATCCTTCTTGTGGTCTCTCCTAAATAAATCCTGGAACACGGGCACTTTATCAGATAAATCACATAACTTGAGTTACAAGTAAAGAAATCTCTAATATTATACAATTTACCAGTTCTCGGGTGTGCAAACGTATCTCCTTTAATTAAAGAATTACAATTAGAGCATCCCAAACAGGGATAGCAACCTACATTTTTCTTGGTTTTGTAGCCTGTTTCAATTTTGGACTGGCTACCTTTCTCAGCTTTTGTAAGAATATCTTTAATATTATGATTTCTTTTATATGCCATCATAGGAGGATCTTTAAAGCAGGGTAAGTCTTTGTTGCAGTCTCTAAGTATGTGCCAATGTTTCTGTATAATTTTACTCAGTTTCTTACTATGGCTACCATACTTAGTGACAAACACCAAACGGTCATCTTTTTCTTGAATTTTTGTCCGAGAAAGCAGCTCAGATCTTTTAATTTGATTTACCTTAGTAATTTCTTGATTTATTAATTCCCCAGGGTATCCTCTGTCTAGAATTTTTTTACCCATATCATGCAGTCTGTCTGTAGTACTACCCTCCAAATTAACAATCCTTTTTACCCTAATTAACAGACTCCTGGGTAAGGATTTCAAAAGATTAGGGGGGTGAAAACTGCTGAAGATTAAAAGATTATTTTTTTCAGTAGATTTAATATGTATATCACATTCTAAACAGTTTTTGGCAGTATCCTTAACTACCTGAGGCCTAGATTTAGAGTTCGGCGGTAGCCGTCAAAACCAGCGTTAGAGGCTCCTAACGCTGGTTTTGGGCGCCCGCTGGTATTTGGAGTCAGTGATTAAAGGGTCTAACGCTCACTTTTCAGCCGCGACTTTTCCATACCGCAGATCCCCCTACGCCATTTGCGTAGCCTATCTTTTCAATGGGATCTTTCTAACGCTGGTATTTAGAGTCGTTTCTGCAGTGAGCGTTAGAGCTCTAACGACAAGATTCCAGCCGCCTGAAAATAGCAGGAGTTAAGAGCTTTCTGGCTAACGCCGGTTTCTAAAGCTCTTAACTACTGTACCCTAAAGTACACTAACACCCATAAACTACCTATGTACCCCTAAACCGAGCTCCCCCCACATCGCCGCCACTCGATTAAAATTTTTAACCCCTAATCTGCCGACCGCCACCTACGTTATACTTATGTACCCCTAATCTGCTGCCCCTAACCCCGCCGACCCCTATATTATATTTCTTAACCCCTAACTTGCCCCCCACAACGTCGCCGCAAGCTACTTAAAATAATTAACCCCTAATCTTCCGACCGCAAATCGCCGCCACCTACGTTATCCCTATGTACCCCTAATCTGCTACCCCTAACACCGCCGACCCCTATATTATATTTATTAACCCCTAATCTGCCCCCCTCAACGTCGCCGACACCTGCCTACACTTATTAACCCCTAATCTGCCGAGCGGACCTGAGCGCTACTATAATAAAGTTATTAACCCCTAATCCGCCTCACTAACCCTATCATAAATAGTATTAACCCCTAATCTGCCCTCCCTAACATCGCCGACACCTAACTTCAATTATTAACCCCTAATCTTCCGATCGGAGCTCACCGCTATTCTAATAAATGTATTAACCCCTAAAGCTAAGTCTAACCCTAACACTAACACCCCCCTAAGTTAAATATAATTTTTATCTAACGAAATAAATTAACTCTTATTAAATAAATGATTCCTATTTAAAGCTAAATACTTACCTGTAAAATACATCCTAATATAGCTAAAATATAAATTATAATTATATTATAGCTATTTTAGGATTAATATTTATTTTACAGGTAACTTTGTAATTATTTTAACCAGGTACAATAGCTATTAAATAGTTAAGAACTATTTAATAGTTACCTAGTTAAAATAATAACAAAATTACCTGTAAAATAAGTCCTAACCTAAGATATAATTAAACCTAACACTACCCTATCAATAAAATAATTAAATAAACTACCTACAATTACCTACAATTAACCTAACACTACACTATCAATAAATTAATTAAACACAATTCCTACAAATAAATACAATTAAATAAACTAGCTAAAGTACAAAAAATAAAAAAGATCTAAGTTACAGAAAATAAAAAAATATTTACAAACATAATAAAAATATTACAACAATTTTAAACTAATTACACCTACTCTAAGCCCCCTAATAAAATAACAAAGCCCCCCAAAATAAAAAATTCCCTACCCTATTCTAAATTAAAAAAGTTACAAGCTCTTTTACCTTACCAGCCCTGAACAGGGCCCTTTGCGGGGCATGCCCCAAGAATTTCAGCTCTTTTGCCTGTAAAAGAATAAATACAATACCCCCCCCCCCCAACATTACAACCCACCACCCACATACCCCTAATCTAACCCAAACCCCCCTTAAATAAACCTAACACTAAGCCCCTGAAGATCTTCCTACCTTGTCTTCACCATACCAGGTTCACCGATCCGTCCTGAAGAGCTCCTCCGATGTCCTGATCCAAGCCCAAGCGGGGGCTGAAGAGGTCCATGATCCGGTCAAAGTCTTCATCCAAGCGGGGCAGAAGAGGATCTTCCATCCGATTGAAGTCATCATCCAGGCGGCATCTTCGATCTTCTTCCATCCGGAGCGAAGCGGCAGGATCCTGAAGACATCCAGCGCGGAACATCCATCCGGACCGACGACTGAACGACGAATGACTGTTCCTTTAAGGGACGTCATCCAAGATGGCGTCCCTCGAATTCCGATTGGCTGATAGGATTCTATCAGCCAATCGGAATTAAGGTAGGAATTTTCTGATTGGCTGATGGAATCAGCCAATCAGAATCAAGTTCAATCCGATTGGCCGATCCAATCAGCCAATCAGATTGAGCTCGCATTCTATTGGCTGTTCCGATCAGCCAATAGAATGCGAGCTCAATCTGATTGGCTGATTGGATCGGCCAATCGGATTGAACTAGATTCTGATTGGCTGATTCCATCAGCCAATCAGAAAATTCCTACCTTAATTCCGATTGGCTGATAGAATCCTATCAGCCAATCGGAATTCGAGGGACGCCATCTTGGATGACGTCCCTTAAAGGAACAGTCATTCGTCGTTCAGTCGTCGGTCCGGATGGATGTTCCGCGCTGGATGTCTTCAGGATCCTGCCGCTTCGCTCCGGATGGAAGAAGATCGAAGATGCCGCCTGGATGATGACTTCAATCGGATGGAAGATCCTCTTCTGCCCCGCTTGGATGAAGACTTTGACCGGATCATGGACCTCTTCAGCCCCCGCTTGGGCTTGGATCAGGACATCGGAGGAGCTCTTCAGGACGGATCGGTGAACCTGGTATGGTGAAGACAAGGTAGGAAGATCTTCAGGGGCTTAGTGTTAGGTTTATTTAAGGGGGGTTTGGGTTAGATTAGGGGTATGTGGGTGGTGGGTTGTAATGTTGGGGGGGGGGGTATTGTATTTATTCTTTTACAGGCAAAAGAGCTGAAATTCTTGGGGCATGCCCCGCAAAGGGCCCTGTTCAGGGCTGGTAAGGTAAAAGAGCTTGTAACTTTTTTAATTTAGAATAGGGTAGGGAATTTTTTATTTTGGGGGGCTTTGTTATTTTATTAGGGGGCTTAGAGTAGGTGTAATTAGTTTAAAATTGTTGTAATATTTTTATTATGTTTGTAAATATTTTTTTATTTTCTGTAACTTAGATCTTTTTTATTTTTTGTACTTTAGCTAGTTTATTTAATTGTATTTATTTGTAGGAATTGTGTTTAATTAATTTATTGATAGTGTAGTGTTAGGTTAATTGTAGGTAATTGTAGGTAGTTTATTTAATTATTTTATTGATAGGGTAGTGTTAGGTTTAATTATATCTTAGGTTAGGACTTATTTTACAGGTAATTTTGTTATTATTTTAACTAGGTAACTATTAAATAGTTAAGAACTATTTAATAGCTATTGTACCTGGTTAAAATAATTACAAAGTTACCTGTAAAATAAATATTAATCCTAAAATAGCTATAATATAATTATAATTTATATTTTAGCTATATTAGGATGTATTTTACAGGTAAGTATTTAGCTTTAAATAGGAATCATTTATTTAATAAGAGTTAATTTATTTCGTTAGATAAAAATTATATTTAACTTAGGGGGGTGTTAGTGTTAGGGTTAGACTTAGCTTTAGGGGTTAATACATTTATTAGAATAGCGGTGAGCTCCGATCGGAAGATTAGGGGTTAATAATTGAAGTTAGGTGTCGGCGATGTTAGGGAGGGCAGATTAGGGGTTAATACTATTTATGATAGGGTTAGTGAGACGGATTAGGGGTTAATAACTTTATTATAGTAGCGCTCAGGTCCGCTCGGCAGATTAGGGGTTAATAAGTGTAGGCAGGTGTCGGCGACGTTGTGGGGGGCAGATTAGGGGTTAATAAATATAATATAGGGGTCGGCGATGTTAGGGCAGCAGATTAGGGGTACATAGGGATAACGTAGGTTGCGGCGGTTTACGGAGCGGCAGATTAGGGGTTAAAAGTGTAATGCAGGGGTCAGCGATAGCGGGAGTGGCAGATTAGGGGTTAATAAGTGTAAGGTTAGGGGTGTTTAGACTCGGGGTACATGTTAGAGTGTTAGGTGCAGACGTAGGAAGTGTTTTCCCATAGGAAACAATGGGGCTGCGTTAGGAGCTGAACGCTGCTTTTTTGCAGGTGTTAGGTTTTTTTTCAGCTCAAACAGCCCCATTGTTTCCTATGGGAGAATCGTGCACGAGCACGTTTTTGATGCCGGCCGCGTCCGTAAGCAACTCTGGTATCGAGAGTTGCATTTGCGGTAAAAATGCCCTACGCTCCTTTTTTGGAGCCTAACGCAGCATTTGTTTTAACTCTCGATACCAGAGTTAAATTTATGGTGCGGCCAGAAAAAAGCCCGCGGAGCGTTAACAGCCCTTTTACCGCCGAACTCTAAATCTAGGCCTTAGTGTCTAGAAAGACTAAAGAAACATCATGCCAGTTTAAAGTAAACTTTATACCATTTACTGCCTGATTTAGATCTGTCACAAACTGCAACAGGGTATCCAGGTTACCCCCCCATATGCCAAACACATCATCTATGAAGCGACACCATGTGGCTCCATATTGTAAGAACAATTCATGTTCATAGACAAATTTTCTTCAAAGTTTCCCATAAATATGTTGGCGTATGAGGGGGCAACATTCGATCCCATGGCCATACCCTGGGTTTGGAGATACCAAGTTTCTCCAAACATGAAATAGTTACAAAATAAGACCAATCTCAATAGCTCTTCTAAGAATAATATCTGTTCAATACTGATAGAAGATTATCCTCAAACCAGGTTAAGAGGGAGGCCTTCTTAAATTGTGTAGAGGACCTATCCTCCCTGTGAGTTATTGTACCAGTCCCTCTAGAGGAACAAGGTCAAGGATTCTATTCAAATCTATTTGTGGTTCCCAAAAAGGAGGAAACTTTCCGTCCCATCCTAGACCTAAAGTGTCTCAAAAAAATTCTCAGGGTTCCGTCCTTCAAAATGGAAACTATTCGTTCCATTCTTCCATTGGTTCAGGAAGGTCAGTTCATGACGACCGTAGACCTGAAGGACACGTATTTACACATTCCCATTCACAGTGATTATCACAAGTTTCTAGGGTTTGCCTTTCTGAACAAGCATTTCCAGTTTATTGCCCTTCCTTTTGGTCTTGCCACAACTCCCATAATATTCACAAAGGTTCTGGGAGCCCTATTGGCATTGATCAGATCCCAGGGAATTGCTGTGGCTCCCTATCTAGACGACATCTTGGTTCAGGCATCATCTTTTTAACTAGCAAAATCTTATACAGAGATGTTGTAGTCTTTTCTACGTTCCCATGGGTGGAAAGTGAATCTGGAAAAGAGTTCTCTAGTTCCAACTACAAGAGTGTGTTTCCTAGGGACAATCATAGATTCCCTGTCCATGAAGATTTTCCTGACAGACGTAAGAAAATCCAAACTACTTGCTTCTTGCTTTTCTCTCCAGTCTGTCTTTTGTCCATCAGTGGCTTAATACATGGAGGTGATTGGTCTGATGGTGTCTTCCATGGACATCATTCCTTTTGCTTGGTTCCGTCTACGTCTGCTGCAACTTTGCATGCACAGTCAATGGAACAGAGACCATTCAGATTTATTGCAGAGGATAATTCTGGACCCCCCCTAACAAGAGACTCTCGTGGTGAATTTCACAGGAACATCTGTCTCTGGGCACTTGCTTCCTGAGACCTTCCTGGGTGATTGGGACTACAGACGCCAGCCTGTTAGGCTGAGTAGCTGTTTGGGGTTCTCTAAATGCTCAGGGCCTGTGTTCTCGGGAAGAATCTTCTCTTCCCATAAACATCTTGGAGTTGAGAGCAATCTTCAATGCCTTGACAGCTTGGCCTCAATTATCTTTAGTCTGGTTTATCAGATTCCAGTCGGACATCACCTCAGTAGCTTACATCAACCACCAGGCAGGAACTCTGAGTTCCTTGGCCATGAAGGAGGTGGCTCGCATTCTGCAGTGGTTGGATGCTCACGGTTGTCTCCTATTTGCCATCCACATTCCAGGAGTAGACAAATGGGAGGTGGATTTTCTGAGCAGACAGACTTTTAATTCGTGGAGTGGGCTCTCCATCCAGAAGTGTTCTCAAGGATAACCCTCAGGTGGGGGATTCCAGAGTTGGATCTAATGGCGTCTCGTCAAAACACCAAGCTTCCAAGGTACGGTTCAAGGTCAAGAGATCTTCAGGATGCTCTGATAGATGCTCTGGCAGTTCCTTGGGATTTCGGTCTAGCATACCTGTTTCCTCCGTTTGCTCTTCCACAAGTCATTGCTCGTATCAAGCAGGAGAGAGCGTCTGTGTTTCTAATAGCTCCTGCCTAGCTTCGCAGGATCTGGTTTGCGGATCTAGTGAAGATGTCATCTCTTCCACCTTGGAGGTTACCTCTGATGAAGGACCTTCTGATTCAGGGTCCATTCCTCCATCCAAATCTAGATTCTCTGAAGCTGACTGCTTGGAGATTGAACGCCTAGTCCTGTCTAGATGTGGTTTTTCAGAAGCGGTCATTGATACTATGCTTCAGGCTCGTAAGCCTGTAACTGGTAAAATTTACCATAATATATGGCGTTAATAAAAATTTTGGTGTGAAGCTAAAGGTTTTTCCTGGAGTCGGGTGAGGATTCCCTGAATTTTATTGTTTCTTCAAGAGGGCCTGGAAAAAGGGTTTACCAGATGTTCAAGCTTTCGTTCAGGCCCTGGTCAGAATCATGCTTGTGTTTAAACCTGTTGCTCCTCTTTGGAGTCTTAACTTAGTTCTTAAAGGCACAGTCTAGTCCAAAACAAACTTTCATGATTCAGATACTTTTATCACTAATTTTGCTTTGTTCTCTTGGTATTCTTAGTTGAAAGCTAACCTAGGAGGTTCATATGCTAATTTCTAAGCTCTTGAAGGCCGCCTCTTCTCTCAGGGCATTTTGACAGTTTTTCACCACTAGAGGGTGTTAGTTCATGTGTGTCATATAAATAACACTGTGCTCACGCATGTGGAGTTCAGGTGAGCCAGCTCTGATTGGCTAAAATGAATGTCTGTCAAAACAACTGAAATAAGGGAGCAGTTTGCAAAGGCTTAGATACAAGGTAATCACAGAGGTAAAAAGTGTATTTATTTAAGTGTGTTGGTTGTGCAAAACTAGGGAATGGGTAATAAAGGGATTATCTATCTTTTTAAACCATAACAATTCTGGTGTAGACTGTCCCTTTAAAGTTTTGCAGCAGGCTCTGTTTGAGCCGATGCATGTTGTTGATATAAAGTTGTTATCTTGGAAGGTTCTATTTCTCTTTGCTATTTCTTCCGCTTGCAGAGTTTCTGAGCTTTCAGCTCTGCAGTGTGATTCCCCGTACCTTATTTTTCATGCAGATGAGGTGGTCCTTTGTACTAAATTAAGGTTTCTGCCTAAGGTGGTGTCGGATCGAAACATTAATCAGGAAATTGTTGTTCCTTCTTTTTGTCCTAATCCTTCTTCTAATAAGGAACGTCTTTTGCATAACTTGACTGTTGTGTATGCTCTAAAAGTTTACCTACAAGCTACTTAAGATTTTCGGCAATCTTCTGCCCTTTTTCTTGTGTTTTCTGCAAAGTGTAAGGGTCAGAAGGCCACTTCTACTACTCTTTCCCTCTGGTTAAGAAGTATGATTTGTTTTGTTTATGAGACTGCTGGACCGCAGCCTCCTGAGAGAATTACGGCTCATTCCACTAGGGCTGTCTCCTCTTCTTGGGCTTTCAAAAATGCGGCTAAATGGTCCTCTTTGCATACTTTTTCCAAATTCTACAAATTTGATACTTTTGCCTCAGCTGAGGCCTATTTGGGAGAAAGGTTCTTTAAGCGGTGGTGCCTTCTGTTTAGGTCCTTCTGCCTTGTTCTCCCTCCCTGTTCATTTTGTGTCCTCTAGCTTGGGTATTGGTTCCCACTAGTAATTGGAATGACATTGTGGACTCTCCATGCCATAGGAAAGAAAACAAAATTTATGCTTACCTGACAAATTTCTTTCTTTTCGGGCATGGAGAGTCCACGACCCCGCCCTCTCTTTAAATTATATTGGGCAGGTTTTTTGAGTAAACCTCAGGCACCTCTATACCCTTGTGTTTCTTGTTTTTCCATTTTCCTTCGACTGAATGACTGGGGATTATGGGTAAGGGAAGTTACACTTAAAGGGATGGTCTACACCAGAATTTTTGTTGTTTAAAAAGAAAGATAAACCCTTATTGCCCATTCCCCAGTTTTGCATAACCAACACTGTCATAGAAATACATTTTTTACCTCTGATTATCTTGTATCTACGCCTCTGCAAACTGCCCTCTTATTTCAGTTCTTTTGACAGACTTGCATTTTAGCCAATCAGTGCTCACTCCAGGGTAACTTCACGTGCATGAGCTTAATGTTATCTATATGAAACACATGAACTAATGCCCTCTAGTGGTCAAAATGCATTCCGATTAGAGGCAGTCTTCAAGGTCTAAGAAATTAGCATATGAACCTCCCAGAATTATCTTTCAACTAAGAATACTAAGAGGACAAAGTCAAATTGTTGATAAAAGTAAACTGGAAAGTTGTTAAAAATTACATTTCCTATTTAAATCATGAAAGTTTTTTTGGACTTGACTGTCCCTTTAACAGCTTTGCTTGGGTGCTCTTTGCCTCCTTCTGCTGGCCAGGAGTTGAATTTCCCACTAATAATTGGAATGACGTTGCAGACTCTCCATGCCCGGAAAGAAAGAAATTTATCAGGTAAGCATACATTTTTGTTTTCCTATGAATGTAATAACAGCTGAAGAGTATAAAATGTATGATAAATTGCCCCTTTAGGTTTATTTTTTATTCAAAATAGCTGGTTTTGATCATTGAAACCACAACCCATGAAACTGGGTTGAGCTTGCTGGGAAATCAGATTGCATTATTTTATATCTTTCTGTACACACATGCTTTTTTTATTATCTCTATTAGTAAACCAAAGCCCAATACTTAGAGAGAACAATTGAAAATGAACATGTTATTACTAATCTGGCTTACCTCCTACTGGGAGTCTAATTTCTTTTACACTGCTTTTTCTTTAGCCTATACTTAAAGGGACAGTCTTCTTGATTTTTTTATTGATTAAAAAGATAGATAACGCCTTTACTACCCATTCCCCAGCTTTGCACAACCAACATTGTTATATTAATATACTTTAGAACCTATAATTCTCTCACTGTGTCGTCCTCTTATCTCTGTGCATTTTATTAGTTTTTCGCAGCCTGACTGTGCTAGTTCATGTGTGCCTTATAGATGGCATTGTGCTCACTTATGTAGGAACCAGCACTAATTTACTAAAATGCAAGTTTGTAAAAAGCACTGAGATAAGGGGCAGTCTCCGTGCATTTAAGCAGAGGCTTAGCTACAGGTAATCACAAAGGTAAAAAGTATATTAATATAACCATGTTGGTTATGCAAAACTGGGGAATGGGTAATAAAGGGATTATCTATCTTTCCTTCTTAAATGGAAAGTCCATGTCAGAAGCGATGCTACTATCCGTCACACTTGAAAGGCCGTGTTCCTGTTCCACGGCATAGATTCCGGTAAGATTGTTTCATTTTACTTTATTTATCAATGTACTGTAATGTGAATGTTTTCCTGAGAGGCTACCACCTTGCGGGTCTAACTTATTATCATAAGGGTCTCAGTGAGTCTCTTGTAGTATCTTGGAATTGAGGGTTAATATCTCCTGAGGGGGGTTATTGAACAGGGGGGTTTATAATCATGTTTGTTATGTGATTCAACCTGCTTATGTGTGATGTTTATGGGCTAGTGGTTTAGAACATTGAGGCCTTTGGAAGTGACGCGGCCTTTTGGTTGGGTGCGCTGTGGCAAAGGAAATTTTCTAATCCGCAGGGGTCTGGTCATAGGAGATGGTGAGTGCCCCAGCCATTGGGGGTGTCAGGTGCAGTTTTTGTTTTTACTACTTTAGTACATATTTATATATCCTCTATCCAGTTATGGAGGATTCTGATGCTGAGACTGTGCTTATTTCAGATTCAGTTATGGACAATTCTGATACTGAGACTATTTTGATTTCAGATTATGTGTCCGGTGACGAATCCGGAATGGCCTCGTTGACACATGTCAACCAGTTTTGTTCCGTATGCCATTTCAGAGCGCCTTGTTCCTCGGGCTTGGGGAATCAAGGGACTGCTGAGCCATCCGCCTCTGGGGGTCCTGTCCTCCGAGAGGCGAGTTCCCTACCAATTCATACTTCTACACATGCGGGTAACCCAGTTTCTGATTCCTCCACGCAGGGTGGCGTCTTCCCCCCGGAGGTTGCAGCACATTTTTGCTTCCACATAATGTTGGCGATTGTTCGTCTGCAGAGTCTAGACGTTTATATGAGAATGTGCTCGTGCCGCGGGTGTAACTGTCCCTGAGTGTTGTGCCTTTCGTTACAGGATTGCGTGCCTTTGCGTATTGCTCAGACATGTTTTTCAGTTATTGAATGACCCTATCGTTACCAAATACGGGGATTTTCAGTCTGCTAATTCGAATGGTGCATCTCATTAGACATGTGGGGATGAGGTAATAATCTGATTGTCATTTGTTTGAGATCTTTCCCAGTTTTTGAAAGATAGGGCTCCATTTGGCTGGTCCTGCAGGTAGGCCTGTGTCTTTTTGGGCGTTAACCTCCGGGTTGCCTTATATTTTATTTATATCCGATTGGATGTCTTTTATTTGTTTTTGTTTTCTTCGGGAACCTTCTGGGATTAATACTCTATTACTTCTTCGGAAGTTGTTTTAGACATGTTAGTCCTATGTTAAAGATGTCTGTTTTCTGTTTTATCCCCTATGAGGGAGAATTTATGCAGCTTGCCGGTGAGGACCCTAGGTGCACGCTGGTCCTGTCGGGTTCATTCGGTCTTGCGGCTGTTCATACACATGGCGCTGTTCTGCTTCGCTTGGTCGGTAGAAGCGCAGAATGCTCAGGTTATCATTGTTTTTCATGTTCAACTAAGCATTCAAAAAGACCTGTGGGTCCGTTAGGCGGGATGGATTGTTTCAGTCCTTATAGCCTTCAGTCATAGATGGCTGGACAGGGGAGTTTCCCGCTGTGTCACTCTCTCTGACATCTTATTTCATCAGAACCTAGAGTTTTCCTCCCCGATGGGGTGGAGGGTTGGAGGGCTTAACGCCCCTTACCGCAATTGAGTGGTTTGGCCTTCATTTTTAGGCCTTTAGATTCGTCCTTTTGGGCTTGATCCAACAGCTTGTACAGGATAGCTGTCTAGCATGTGGAAGGTTTGCAGTTTGAAACCAGTTGCAGCTCTTGACACCTTGCAGGCGTACGTGTAAGCTGTTTATAGTGTATCTAGATGCAGCTCTTACTCTTTGACGTGTACTGTCTGTCTGAGTTATAAGAGACCTTTGGGTCTTCTTCCATTGTCTCCTGGTGAGTTGGTTCTTCTTTTAGGGATCTGTGTTTCCGGGTGATGGTTGTTCCCTGCGGGGACTTTGTTTCACTCTGGGTTTTCCAGAGCTGGGTAGGCTTAGTGCCTTTCTCTTCCTTGTGTCCTCTGCTTGTGCTAAGGCAATAGGGAGACAGACTAGTCCTGCTAGTAGGATTTATTTATTTTTTACCTCGAGGTATCCCTTGGTTGTCCTGAGGCTTTGAGAAGTATCTTCATACGACTTCTAGCCTTGCTCCTTGGAACGTTGGACTTTAGCTAGGGGTGGTTCCTTCCTTTGGTCGGGGCTTTCGAGTTCTTCTCGCTATCCCAATTCTCTGGATATACATCCATATCCCTTGTGTCTGGCTTTTTGGCCAGTTGGGGTGTTTAGTTCTAGGGTAAGGTTTGCCTGAACTATTAGGTGCCCGGACCTGTTTTTCTCCCTGAGACGTCCGGTTGCTGAAGCTTTGCTTGGCCTTTTTCCTGACCCAGTTTTGGGTAGTTTTGGAATCTTGGATCTCAGGGCTGGTCGGGGTGTTCCACAGTAGTGGGAACTTGGGCTATGTCCTTGCTCCATCTACCTGACCTGGTCATGGTTGGCCAGGTTTTCAGAGTATTTTTTACTCTTTGCCACAAAGTAGCCCATGTCATCTAGTGGTTAGCTGTGTGGCTTGCACCTCAAGGGTTGTTGGTTAATACCCAGCTGCTGGCACTGGATGTCCAATTTCTGGTGCGCCTTAGGTTTGCATTCCACTGGTCAGCTTGCCAGTGTTCCCGTGGATTACCTGCTCTGCAGGCGAATGGGTTGGCTGTGCCTCTGCTTGGCAAGCTACATGTAGGGGGATCCTTTTCTAGGACATCTGTGTTGGGAATTTATCTTCCAATTAGCCTGTGGCTTCGGGCCTTGAGGACAGTTGTTGCTCTTCTGGCCTCATCCCTTTTCTTTAGGGGATATTCTCCTCCCTATGGAGATGGAGTCCTTGCTTGGGGCTTCTCCTAGATGGGAGGCAGACAGGTGGGATTGGTTCCCCCTGGGGTCTTGCTAGCTCCAAGTCAGACTTGTTGGGCCTTTATTTTGATAGATCCTTAGGTCTATGGCCTTGTTGTCTGTTTTCAGAGTCGGGTTGTACTCGTACTCTGTGGGGATGGCTGTGCTATCCTTACGCTCGTTCCTGTACCTGTTTCGGGATTATTTTGTTCCCCTGTCTTGGATCCCTGAGGCTGGGTCTGCAGGTCAGGATGGCCGAGCGGTCTAAGGCGCTGTGTTTGGGTCGCAGTCTCCTCTGGATGTGTGAGCTTGGTTGAGTCTATCCTGTTAACTCAGTCTGCTAGGGTATAGATTTTCCTTTCAACTTGCTCCATTGATTTCAGAAGAGGGTTTACTCTTCCTTCGGGTTCTGAAGCTATACTCTCCTTCTCGGGGGGGCCTCGATTGAGGTTTTGTGTTCCCCTTTTTAGGGACCTGTGTGTTGGTCTGGCGACTTAAGTTGCCTGGAGCGTGCCCTCTGTCCAGGGGTTGATTTTGCCGTCTTTTTCTTGCTTGACTGCTTTTTCTTCCTCGCAAGTGCCCCCGTGTCGTCCTGTTATGGACTCTGTGTTCTCAAACTTGGGGTTTTTCCCCTGGGTGTATTACACACGTATTCTATGGTCAGGCACTGGGAGGACTTTGCCTCTTCATTTGCATTCCGGGCTTGCAGAATGTTGGAGAGACATCTGTTCTGTCTCTGTGCCCGGTCTTATCCCGGGTTTCGCTTGGTATAGGCATGGCCTCCTTTCCCTGTTTGGGCCCCTTTGGGTCTCTGTGAGCTGGGCTCACTTTTGGAGGTGTTCTTTTTTGTATTAGTGGACCTTTCAGTTTCCTTGGTTCTTGTTTGCCTTGTCCCCTTGGGGGTTTCGGCTGGTGTCCCTTTCATTTGTGGGGGGTGAGCGGTGGGGGACCATCTGTTGGGCGACGGTGTCTCCTGGAGGACTGTTGGCTCAATCGAGTCCATTTGCAGTCTCTAGTTTGGCTACTGGACTAACTGCGAGTCAGTGTCATTGGGGCTTTTCCTCTTAAAATTTTCTCAGCTTCGGACAAAGCGTTTTTTTTTATTGGGTAGAGGTTCAGGCCTGGTGCCCTCAGTATGGGCCGCCTATTGTACCCTCCCGTCTTGGCATTCATTGTCCTCTATAGCTTGGGTATTGTTTTCCCAAAAGTAATGAATGCAGCTGTGGACTCTTTCCATTTAAGAAGAAAAACAAATTATGCTTACCTGATAATTTCTTCTGATGGAAAGAGTCCACAGCTCTCCACCCGTAATTTTATGTGGGGCGTCCTTATTATTCTTCTGGCACCTTTCACCCTGATATTTCTTCTACTGTTCCTTGTTCCTCGGCAGAATGACTGGGGGAGTGGGAGGAGTATTTAAGCCTTTGGCTGGGGTGTCTTTGCCTCCGCCTGGTGGCCAGGTTCTTATTTGCCAAAAGTAATGAATGCAGCTGTGGACTCTTTCCATCAGAAGAAAAGGAAATTATCAGGTAAGCATAATTTATGTTTTTTAAACAATAACAATTTTCAAGACTGTGTGTGTATATATATATATATATATATATATATATATATATACACATACAGTATATATGTGTGTGTATGTGTGTTTTATATAAGTAAAAACCCAAAAATTAATGCTTAATTAACAGTTGGCCTGTGTAAACAATTAAGTGCTACTGACTGAGTTATTTGACTCAAAGGAAAGTTTATCAAGCAGGGAACCTGTCCACCCACAATCGTTGCCTAGCAAAATTTAGGATTGCATAAGACATCTCTTGTTATCCTGTCCCTTGTTTGTGCACAAGGCAAGATCAGTGCCTGTCATTCAGCCTGTAAGGTGGCAGAGAGAAGAATCAGGAACAACTTCTTTGATTTGTGGTTATTCGCTCGCTCATGTGAACCTGCACTGCAAGATTTCCCTTAAGGGGAGATTAGGTAAGCACATGTTCAGCTTACTACTATTACTTAATAGTGTTTTCTTTGTGTTAAACCGTGAAATATGAATACACTCATCATGCTCTTTTCCCAATCACACAATAGATTAAAATGCTAAAACACAAAGCAGTCTGAGATAAAATGTAATTATGCACATATGAGAGGAGCAGAGAATGTTGTATATCTGTGCACTCACCTCACATCAGCATCACTGATTTGAACAGACACAACCTCTAAAAATATCTATATATTCAATTGTCTATAAGAATCAACATTTGAAAGGTTCAATTCATTTTTTTCCTTTAAGTAAAATGTTTTCTAAGATTAGATTCAAGTAAACATAGAGACATTAATATTATGATGAACCAACAATTGTTTGAATGTTTCTTTCAAATAAATGTTGCAATATATTTATTCCTCTCTAGTCTACAGCCCACCCTATTCTACTGAATGCATTTATTCTCTGTTGGCGTACTACCATTTTAGTGCTAAGGCCTTGATACAATTACTATTTATATAACATATTGAATTTTCTTCTAATTGGTCCACAATGTTTGTTTTAAGCTTATTCATAGTCCTACTGCTGACTAGCTAATGTTCTGTCCTGTGGGATCTGGTGTTTTAATGAAGATTAATTAAAAGTTAAGTGGGCTGTTATTGCTATGGTCTGAACATTGTAATGCAGCCCAGATTTAATAAACTGAATAATCACTGAGGAAGCAATTACACAAGGCACTCTGTCATTTACCACCATGTTTGACATTTATATGTATTTTTATAATGACCAGTTTAAGCCGTATTTAGATTATACCAAATAATTATAAACATGTAGTTTTTGTTTCAGCTTAAATAATACAATTTTAAAAAAAAAAGACTAATTGAAGATATTTTATAATGCTGATAGGCACAACACGTTTGCCAATTGTGCATATTGTTCAATAAGTGTGAGCAAAAAGAATGTCTCTATTTAAAATAAAAGGCTTTTGTCAGGATAAGAAATGTAGTGATGTCAAAATAAAAGCACAAGTACCAAAGATAGTCAAATAGAATCTTTGGATTTTTATGTAGACCTCAGTATGGTGGTTGGAGACTAGCAAATCAGTAGATTCACATTCACATTCACATTCACTTAGCGGTAAATAGATTAATATGTTATATAGCTGGACAGATAGCTCAGCATGCTAAGGCACTGTGGCTGAGCTCTGTAGCAACCCAAGGGTTGCAGTATCGATCCCCAGCGAGGTCCACTCAGCCTTTCATCCTTCCGAGGTCGATAAAATGAGCAGCGCCTTGAGACCCTTATGGGTGATTAGCCGTGCTTTACAAGTACCCAATACAATACAATATAGTCCATGTGTTGGGGTAGCACAGAAAGATGAGAGAACTTGGCTAATGTTTTAAGATACTGAAATCCATCAGAACTGGCTTTCTTTGCTTAGATTTAGTAACTGCATTCAGAAATGGGTCCAGCATGTCTTTTTCTATTCAAATTTAAGAAAATGATCAACAGTTTTTAGAATCTGTGTCCTTAAAAATCTGTATTGGCTACACTAAGTCATGGTAGAGAGTAAAAGGGTGTTACAGACCTTTATTCATTAAAAACTCAAAGATCATGATCATTGTTTCAGATTTTATCACCTCCAATAGTATTTGGGCTTAGAATTCTCATCTTATATATCATTATTATTGCTGTACTTACATATTCTTTCTGATTATTGTGAATTATTTTTCTTTTTATTATTTTTTTTTTGGAGGTGAAAAGAGAATAAACATTAATTTAGAGTACTTTTTGACTTAAATGGACAGTCTAAGATTCAGATAGGGCATGCAATTCTAAACAACTTTCCAATTTACTTTTATCATCAAATTTGCTTTGTTCTCTTGATATTCTTTAATGAAAGCTAAACCTAGGTAGGCTCATATGATAATTTTTAAGCATTTGAAGGCCACCTCTTATCTCAGTGCATTAGACAGTTTTTCACAGCTAGACAGCACTAGTTTATGTGTGCCATTTAGATAAGATTGTGCTCACTGCCGTGGAGTTAATTATGAGAGGGCACTGACTGAGTAGAATGTAAATCTGTCAAAAGTACTGAAATAAGGGAGCAGTCTGCAGAGGCTTAGATCAGGGATAGGCAAGGTGTCCGTACACGGACACTGGTGTCCGTGACTGGCCCTTGCAGTGTCCGCCATCCGTTTTGCGGAGGAGAGGGAGGAGTAGAACAGATGAATGCTGGTCCTCACTCCTCCTTGACCCAAGCGGCGCCACGCTTAGTAGCAGGAAAGTGAGGGAAGAAGCAAGCTGCTTGCAGTCAACTAACCGTGAGTCGTGACCCGTCCCAATTCCTTGATCTGTGCGGCAGCGTTGTGCTGGTGTCTGTAGAAGACCGCTGCCTACTCTGACAAACCTTACGTAGCCAAGTAAGTAACCAACCATGATGATCATGCAATTAACATCAAGGTGGGTGGGTTTGGTCAGGAGTTGCAGACTATCAATATAACCAAAAATAAAATAAAAGATAATACCACAAGCAGTCTTTATATAAATGTTATTTTAAACTTGTTTCATTACATGACTAATTTGTACTTGTGGAACTAGACCAGGGGTGTCCAGCGTGCAGCCCATTTGTCGCCCTCCTGACTTATAGAAACATAGAATGTGTCGGCAGATAGGAACCATTCGGCCTATCTAGTCTGCCCAATTTTCTGAATACTTTCATTAGTTCCTGGCCTTATCTTATCTTATATATAGCATAACCTTATGCCTACCCCATGCATGTTTAAACTACTTCACTTTCTCTACCACTTCTGCTGGATGGCTATTCCATCATGTATCCACTACCCTCTTTGTAAAGAGAGTGTTTTTTGATGTTTTTAATTTGAAATGTACCTTGGTGTCCTTCACTAACGTCTGCACTTTGGAAAATGTCCGCTACAGCCTTGGTCCGTGCCTATCCCTGGCTTAGATACAAGGTAATCAAAGAGGTAAAAAGTATATTAATATAACTTTGTTGGTTCTGCAAAATTGGGGAATGGGTAATAAAGGGATTATCTATGTTTTTAAACAATAATAATTCTGGAGTAAACTGTCCCTTTAGTGAAATAATCTACATAACAAATATGGACAGCCTGCTGAAATATCTCTCATGCAATACATAATGTTGCATATAAGGCTGCATAGTTTACATATTTAACTTCTGGTTACAAAGGTTGTAAGATATCATAAAGAGCATAAATACTCTTCCCATAGAAATCTCACAAAGTAGAAGAAGTCCATACGGTTAGTCTGAATGTAGTGATACTTTTTCCATAGACAACAGCCATGACACCTGAGATCTACAATTTTGATGGCTAGGGACAGAGGGTTTTTTCCATAATCTGGAAATCAATTGTTTGCCTAATCACAATATACATTGATTATTGTGAATCTTGGATCCCTATGCCGCTTAGAAGCAGAGGTATTTTATCTGTACATAGTGGAACAGAAATAACTCAGTTATCTAGCAATTAATTCTGGCAAACTCCTACTCTAGAGATTAAGTTAAGAGGAAGGAAGACAGAAGACACTTTGCAAATATTACGTGCTAGCTGCTTCACTCAGAAACTGCTGACAGGTCATTCTTGGTGGGTGGATAGGTGTAAGCAGAGCAGGAGCCGCTTTTTAAAAAAAAACATAATAATAAAAAAAATAGATAAATAATAAGAAAGAGGAAAAAAAAGTGGGCTTAGGAATAGCATCCCAGGATGGCATCTAAAATGCTTACTAAATCAGATAAAACCACCAAACCTCAGACAATAAACCCATACTTCAGGCCTCAGAAAAACAACAAACCCACCACTGTGAGCCGCATAGAAGAGGAGGCTGAACCTGAACAAGACATGGAGTTTAGCAACGTTGAGGGAGATCAAACCCTGGTTACAAGGGCAGATTTTCGCCTGTTGGTTTCAAAACAGGATATTTCTTCAAACTTTGACCAACTCTGGGAAAAGATAGACTCTATGCACTCTGTGGTAACAAATAGTTTAACAGATATTAAGTCTGATATTGCTGAACTAGGGGGCAGGATTGAAAGCTTAGAAGAGCACAAAGACGCAGTATCGGAAGATATTACTTCAATTTCTGAAGTCCTCAACTCCCAGCAACAGACCATTTCTGAGCTACAAGATAAAATAGATGACCTTGAAAATAGGGGCAGACATAACAATATCAGACTAAAGGGCATCCCAGAAACAGTTCTAAATAAGGACATTTTAGTCTATGTACAGCAGCTGTTTAAAGCGATAGTAGGGGGTAAAGAGGAAGCGACCTACGACATTGAGAGAGCACACAGAGCACTTAGAGCTAGACCAAGGGACGATGCCCCACCAAGAGATATTATTGTGAAATTTCTAGTATTCCAGGAGAAGGAAAACATTTTATTAGCCTCACGCCGAAACCTGACTTTTACATTTCAAGAGACAGTTGTCCAGTTTTATCAGGACCTAAGTGTGAGAACTCTCCAAAAGAGACAGCTGTTGAGACCCCTGACAGTGATGCTAAGAAAACATCAAATTCAATATCGTTGGGGCTTTCCCTTCGCACTTCACATAATTAAAGATGGTAAAGCAACATCTATCAAGGAAGTGGAAGAGATTCCTGATGTCTGCAAGATATTGGGGCTGGACCCACCGTCAACGACAACAGACCCTCCACCACCATGAATTAGGAACCTTCAACTCCCCCAGAGAGAAATCAAGCAACCCAGATGGCAAACTATTAATAAGAAGAAACAGAAAACCTGAGATCTGATATTGCCATATTCTCTGTCGAAAGACGGGACTCTGGAATTCTTGCTGTCCTATTATTAGCAACCAGGAACTGTGTGTTGCTACCTAGAAATGTTTCACCAGTTATTGGGTGACGTATATAATGTTTAAATAAGTTTATTATATTTTGCTCTGTTGATGCCAAAATAATTAATAATTCACTGTTTGAATATATGTTAGATAATAAGATATCTCCCTTTTATTGTTGTTGTTGTGTTGGATGGATTTCACTCATCCCCATTTAAGGGGAGATTTCACCATATTTTTTTTTCAGTCATGGGGTACATTGCTTTTTCCCTTTTTTGTATGTTTTTTTTACTAGTATTATTAGTAAATTTAAGTTTAGAGTCGAGTACATTTTTTTACCATGAATGGATGAGGAGGAGGAGGAGGAGGAGAGGCAGGGCTGAGATGTTTGTCAGGGGTATGTAAAATGTTTCACATATAAAGCTACACTAGGGCTAACAACTTTTAACATTAATGTCTAAAATTTTGTTTGGTCTCTCACACTCGTTTGGTCTCTCACAATGTGAGAGGATTAAATTCAGATGTCAAACGCAAAGTAGCTATGACTTATTATAATAAACTCCAAGCTAATGTACTCTTTTTGCAGGAGACCCACTTCACACAATCAAATATACCTAGATACTGGTCTAGGATGTACACTAAACACTACCATGCTACAGCGGAGGTAAAAAAAAAAAGGGGTGTATCTATACTTATTCATTCTTCTCTAAATTTTACACATGAATCTACCATATAGGATCTAGAGGGTAGATATCTAATTGTGAAAGGACAACTTGATGATTCAGAGATCATCTTTTGCAATATATATGCCCCCAATGATAAACAGCAGATATTTTTTAAGAATATATCCCATCTATTAACTAATTGGTCCCAATATAAGGTAGTCCTCGCAGGAGATTTTAACATTAATATGTCATCTATTCTACCCAGGGCAAATACTAAGAAACTTGCTTTGATTTTGGTCTGAGGAAACGACCAGCAGATTAGTTGAGAAACGCGCTACCCTGTCAAGCGTTACTTATGCTTTTAAACCAATAAAGCATTTTACCACTTTTTAACCTAATCGGAAGTTTGTCGTCGTTTGTTTCCACAAACAAGCATCTGTGGTGAAAGGTTCAAAGAAAGAATACCTCCCACATCATATGAGAGGCTGCGGTGATTACTGCAAGGATATCAAGGTTCCAGTGTACTAGCCACTGTTAAGTGCTAGTCTGTTCATCTGCACTGGTCACAGTACAGTGCCACTTCATCTGGTAAGCGCTATATTATAAGAGCAGATACCATCTGATAATACAGATTCACACTATGAGGCGCCCTCTTCTTATTTTTATTTTATATCAGGATTTAGAATTCGCTCTACGGAATATAAATTAACTTTATTCGCTGATGACATTTTGTTAACTATAACAAAACCACTTATTTCCCTTCCTAATTTATACCGACTCTTGGACAACTTTTCTGCTATCTCAGGTTACAAGATTAATCTGGATAAAAGTGAGGCCCTACCAATCACGCTACCACACCAAACACAAAAGCTTATTGAACTCAACTTCTCTATGAAGTGGGCCACACATGCCATAAAATACTTAGGAATTTATGTCACAAATCAAATTGGGCAACTTTACAAACACAATTATATCCCTCTATTTAGAGATATTCGTCGAGACCTTCACAAATGGTCACAATACTCATTCTCCTGGTATGGTCGCATAGCAGCAGTTAAAATGAACATTTTACCACGCATACTGTATTTATTTAGAGCAATCCCAATAAAAATCCCAATTCCAGAAATTATCAGGGTTCAATCAGATCTATTAAAATATATCAGGGGAAAAAAAGTCACCCAGAATAGCCTCAACTATACTTACGAGTCAAAAAACAATAGGGGAAGTGGGGGTACCTAGCCTAATTGACTATTACCATGCGGCTAGATTAGCACAAACAACAATTCTGGAAAAATCTGGTTTGGACACTATTTTGCCCATTCTTGAGGCTGGGATACACCGGCAGACCTGCTGTGGGATTTACAGGCACATAACCCTAACAGACTCCTTCTCTTGAATCAACCTTGAATTCATGGGCTAAATTAGCCAAATCTGCCAAACTAAGACCACTATACTCGTGGGTGATGCCAATTAGATATCTGCTAATCCGAGAACATCGTGCATGAGTTAATAAATGGAATAACAAAGGTCTATATAGAGTGGCAGACCTAGTAACAAATAAGAAAATTATATCATATACCCAGCTACAGGATAGAATTGCCCCTCTGTCGCTCAATTGGTTCCTGTATCTGCAAATAGTATCCTCTTTTAGAAAAGGTTATGACCACACTGTGCCCCATCCCATCACTAGTCTAGAAATTTTATGTAAATCCCCTCATAGAACAAATCACACTATTTCAATACTTTATATAGCCATCCAGAAGACGCACATTCACTCTAAAACTCAACTGATGTTGAATTGGGAGAGAGACCTAGGAGTGGAGTTGACGGAGCAGAAATGGATTGACTTATTAGGCCTTACAGATAAGGGATTGCTTAGTGCGGATCTAAGGGAAAATGTGATCAAGACTACTTTCCGTTGGTATTTAACCCCAATTCAGACAGCGCACATGAGTCCAGCGGAAAATAGATTCTGCTATAGAGGATGTAAAAATCTAGGCACATATAACCACATGTGGTGGGAATGTGATAAAGTTAAGTTTGTTTGGGATGCCCTTTCTCAGTTACTCAGTAATTTATTAGAGGAAAATATCCAACTAACTCAAACCCAAGCTCTGGTTCATGAAAATGTTCCTTATTTAAATAAGCCACTTAATATATTCATTAAAATATTATGTACAGTCACTAGGTTAGGTATCGCTAAATATTGGAAAACTGGCACCCTCTCCTGGCAGGAGATACTTATTAAAATTAACACAACCTACTCTATGTATGAGGCAGCCGCTTGGATTCTAGATAATACAGACAGTTGACCAAATCTGGTTTTATTGGGTGCTGAGAGGAACACTTGTTAACACTCCTAGACCAATGCCAATTACGCAAATAGATTAACTGCCATTAGCACCTACACAGCCCATTATGGACCGACCTTCCTCGTAAAGTAAAAATAGAATAAGAAATATAACTCAGACACAGAAATATTGATTTCGCTCAACTCAATTATTTGTTATTGTTATTGTTAATGTTGGTTATTGGTTTGTATAGACAACGGATATTGATTAAAAATGACTTTTGATATAGAATTTCAATATAAAAATTAGTAGAATGTATGAAGACAAAGATTGTATGATACATGATTTGTAAAAGACAAGTTAATTTTATTGTCTTGGAGATTATAAACTGTAAAGGATATTAGATTATTGGATGCTAACTTATCTCCTTATTATTTGTGATATGTTGTAATTTGTTTGAAAATACGTTAATAAAAAGATTTAAACATAAAAACTTACTTAGAAGTTCCCAAGTTAGCACTGTTGATGAGTTTAGCCCAGGACACCCAATAAAAGAGGTTTATAGCAGAACCTCCCCCTCCCCTGTATATGAAAAGATCCATTATACAAACAGAAGCAGTCTGAAGTCTGTATACATCAGTATAAATCTAAAGTTTGGGGCTTGGTTAGGAGTCTGAAAATCAGCACAATCTTATTTAAAAATAATCACCCAGATGAGCTATATAAATGGATCATCTACAAAACATTTATGCAAAGAAAAATCTAGTGTATAATATCCCTTTAAATATACTTTTTACATGCATAATATAATTTTTTGTAATTTTTTAGACATTCTCACTTTGTTGTGATGGGTAAATGGTTAAAACTGATGACATTTTTATAGGAATGCTGAAATAAAAATTTTTATGATTCAGATTAAGTCCACAATGGTAAACAACTTTCCAAAACTCTTTCATTATCAATATGTGGTCTTTTGTTTGTTTGTTTTAAATATACAAACTTTCTTTAGCACCAGCTCCTACTGATCATGTTCACAAATTCACAGTATATATTATATGCATTTTGTGATTGGCTGATAGATGTCATATGATGCAGAGGAAAGGAAAAATGAACAAACTTAAATTTGTCAGAAAAAAAATCTACTACTCATTTTAAATTCAGACTAAGGGGCCTAGTTATCAACGCGTCTACTTTTCCTGCCTTCGCCGGCCCAATATGCCCGCCTAAGCTCGCCTCACATCGCCGCCGCAGACCTGCAAAAATTCGCCTAAGTTATCAAAAAAGCTGTCAAAAAGCCGCGCACCAAGTACGGGGCGATGAGCAGCGGGCTGTGAGAGTTATCACTCATCCGATCTCGCTGCTCTTCGGCTTTTTGACAGCTTTCTTGCTAGCCTGACACTAAGCACTCACACTAAACTACACTGTTCTACCCCCTATACCGGCGCCCCCGGAGCCCCCCGCAACTAAATAAAGTTAGTAACCCCTAAACCGCCGCTCCCGGACACCGCTGCCACCTACATTATACCTAGTAACCCCTATCCTGCCCCCCCTATACCGTCGCCCTCTATAATAAAGTTATTAACCCCTATCCTGCTGATCCCGCACGTCGCCGCAACTAAATAAATAGTTTAACCCCTAAACCGCCACTCCCTGAACCCGCCGCAACCTATATTAAATTTATTAACCCCTATCCTGCACCCCCTACACCGTCGCCACCTATAATAAATTTATTAACCCCTATCCTGCCCCCCACTACACCGCCGCCACTGTAATAAAATTATTAACCCCTAAACCTAAGTCTAACACTAACCCTAACACCCCCCTAACTTAAATATTAATTAAATAAATCTAAATAATATTTCTATTATGAACTAAATTAATCCTATTTAAAACTAAATACTTACCTTTAAAATAAACCCTAATATAGCTACAATATAAATAATAATTATATTGTAGCTATCTTAGGATTTATTTTTATTTTACAGGCATCTTTCAATTTATTTTAACTAGGTACAATAGCTATTAAATAGTTATTAACTATTTAATAGCTTACCTAGCTAACATAAAGAGAAATGTACCTGTAAAATAAAAACTAACCTAAGTTACAATTACACCTAACACTACACTATACTTTAATAAATTATTCCTATTTAAAACTAAATACTTACCTGTAAAATAAACCCTAAGATAGCTACAATGTAATTAATAATTACATTGTAGCTATTTTAGGAATTATATTTATTTTACAGGTAATTTTGTATTTATTTTAGCTAGTTAGAATAGTTATTAAATAGTTATTAACTATTTAATAACTACCTAGCTAAAAGAAATACAAAATTACCTGTAAAATAAATCCTAACCTAAGTTGCAATTAAACCTAACACTACACTATCATTAAATAAATTAAATAAATTAACTACAAATAACTACAATTAAATACAATTACATAAACTAACTAAAGTACACAAAAAAAAGCTAAGTTACAAAAAATAAAAGAAATAGGTTACAAACATTTTAAAAATATTACACCAATTTTAAGCTACTTACACCTAATCTAAGCCCCCTAATAAAATAACAAACCCCCCCAAAATAAAAAAAAATGCCCTACCCTATTCTAAATTAAAAAAGTTCAAAGCTCTTTTACCTTACCAGCCCTTAAAAGGGCCTTTTGTGGGGGCATGCCCCAAAGAATTCAGCTCTTTTGCCTGTAAAAGAAAAATACAACCCCCCCCAACATTAAAACCCACCACCCACATACCCCTAATCTAACCCAAACCCCCCTTAAAATAACCTAACACTAATCCCCTGAAGATCATCCTACCTTGAGTCGTCTTCACTCAGCCGAGCAGCGATGGAACCGAAGAGGAGACCCGGAGCAGCAGAAGTTATCCTCCAAGCGGCGCTGAAGAAATCTTCCATCCGATGAAGTGATCCTCCAAGCGGCGCTGAAGAATTCTTCCATCCGGGCGATGTCATCTTCCAAGCGGCGCTGAAGAAGACTTCTATCCGGGCGATGTCATCTTCCAAGCGGGGTCTTCAATCTTCATCCCGCCGACGCGGAACATCCTTCTTTACCGACGGACTACCGACGAATGCAGGCTCCTTTAAGGGACGTCATCCAAGATGGCGTCCCTTCAATTCCGATTGGCTGATAGGATTCTATCAGCCAATCGGAATTAAGGTATGAAAAATCTGATTGGCTGATGGAATCAGCCAATCAGATTCAAGTTCAATCCGATTGGCTGATCCAATCAGCCAATCAGATTGAGCTCGCATTCTATTGGCTGATCGGAACAGCCAATAGAATGCAAGCTCAATCTGATTGGCTGATTGGATCAGCCAATCGTATTGAACTTGAATCGGATTGGCTGATTCCATCAGCCAATCAGATTTTTCCTACCTTAATTCTGATTGGCTGATAGAATCCTATCAGCCAATCGGAATTGAAGGGACGCCATCTTGGATGACGTCCCTTAAAGGAGCCTGCATTCGTCGGTAGTCCGTCGGTAAAGAAGGATGTTCAGCGTCGGCGGGATGAAGATTGAAGACCCCGCTTGGAAGATGACATCGCCCGGATAGAAGGCTTCTTCAGCGCTGCTTGGAAGATGACATCGCCCGGATGGAAGAATTCTTCAGCACCGCTTGGAGGATCACTTCATCGGATGGAAGATTTCTTCAGCGCCGCTTGGAGGATAACTTCTGCTGCTCCGGGTCTCCTCTTCGGTTCCATCGCTGCTCGGCTGAGTGAAGACGACTGTAATAACCTGTTTATAATTCTCATATAATGAAAAACAGATTATTTGTAGCTGTAAAGTGGAACACCTAATGTTATAAGTCTGTAACAAAAGGGTTAATTAATTACAGCAGTTACTTCAGTAATTGAGTCCCAGCAGTAGGAATATATATATATATATATATATATATATATATGAAGAAAGGAATATATATATATATATATATATATATGAAAGTATAGGTGGAATGAGTTAAATAATAAGATTCATTAGGAGAGTCTGAATACTAATTTATCTGTAGTTGGTAAGTAGCATGCACAAATAATAATGTAAAGTCTGTATATGCAGCACTTAGCAGGTCAAAGCAAGCAGATTTATACACTTAGGCTGGTTTGAGAAGCAGGTAGTAGAGTTATGCACACATAGAAGCAATTGACCCAGAGAGGTAGTAGTAAGTACAGGCTGTAGTTAAGTTGCTTAGACAAAGTATACTGCAGACAGTGTAGACAATGCACATTTAGCAAGCATGATTGAAAAGAGCAGCATGGCAGAATAATTTGTATTCAGAACAAAAGTACTTGGTGACCGGTAGCTCTAGCGTGGAACAGATAGGCAAATAGGAGAATGATCCGGTGTAGATACTAGGAGAGACGGACTTCCAGGAGAGAACAGGAACAGCGGCTGAGATCCTTAGCGTGCTGCTGCAGCGTGTGAAATCCTCAGTGTGAAAGGAAACAGGCGGATGAATACGCCAGGAATGTAGATCCAAACAGGTAGTGCAGGGCTGACAGGGAGACTCAGATGAATACCAGAATAATCAAACAGGTAGGTGTAAATTAGGCAATAATTAGGTAGCTAGGTTTTGAAGTAACACAGAGCAAAGTTACACCTTTCAGGAATTAGAGACTTGACTTGTCAAATAAATGAGTAAGGTTAGCACTACTCAAAGCAACAAAATAATCAAGCAATGAGTTGATGTGAGAATGAGGTTATAAAGGCTTTAGGGTGGAGTTCCAGTTAAAGGGACATTACAGATCCCCCCTTCAAGGCATCAGCTCCGAAGATGCCAGGGATGGTTTGAGGGGATAGCGCTTGTGGAACGCAGCTACCCGCATAGGGGCATGAACCTGGGAATGAGGAACCCACGAATCCTCCTCCGGACCGTAACCCTTCCAGCGGATTAGCATTCGGGAGTCGAGTATAGATTCAACTTCATATTCTTCATGCTCATCCAAAATCACTGGAGGAGGAGGAACTGTCCTATGAGTGAATTCACTACTCGTCCTATGAGGCTTTAGAAGAGAAACATGAAATGATGGGTGTAAGCCGTATTTAGATGGAAGATCCAGAACAACAGCTGAAGGGTTGAGAATATGTTTAATCTTAAAAGGTCCAACAAACTGACTACCCAACTTTCTGGATGGTATAGAGAGTTTCAAATTCTTGGTAGAAAGCCATACCAGGTCACCCAATTTGTTTTCAGGACTAGGTCTATGTCTAGCATTATAATAATACTGCTGATCGGTCTTAGCTTTCTGTAGATGTTCTTTTAGAAGAATCAAACTATCCTGTAAGTTGGTGAGATAGGAATTAGCGGAAGGAGTGTTGGTGTTGGTTTGTGTAAGTCGAATAGACTGTGGGTGGTATCCGTAGGTGGCATAAAACGGAGTCATCTTGGTGGAACTAGAAACCGAATTGTTGTAAGAAAATTCAGCTAACGGAAGATGTTCCAACCAGTCATCCTGTAGATGAGAAACATAGCATCTAAGATACTGTTCAAGTATACCATTTACTCTCTCTGTGAGTCCATTTGTCTGGGGATGATAAGATGTAGATAATCTAGGATGAATGGAGAGTGACTTACAGAGGTCTTTCCAAAAATTGGAAGTGAACTGAGATCCACGATCCGTTATGATAGAGTGTGGTATCCCATGTAATCATACGACATGTTTAAGGAAAGCTGTAGCTGTGTCACTGGCAGTAGGTAGTGATTTCATAGCGATTAAATGAGCCAGCTTAGTCAGGTGATCAACAACAACCATGATGGTATTGTGATCCTGTGAAGGGGGAAGCTCAACAATGAAATCCATAGAGATAACACTCCATGGGGTATCAGGAATAGATAAAGGAGTGAGATAACCAATGGGTTTCTTTTTCTCTGTTTTGTATCTTGCACAGACATCACAAGTGGACACGTATTTTTTCTGAACGGTCTCGCCCATGTGTGGCCACCAAAAGTCTCTGTGTAAGAGTTCTTTAGTTTTGAAGACTCCTTGATGTCCAGATAAGGGGTTATCATGGAAATGAGAGAGGAGTCTCTGTCTAAGAGTCTGTGGGATGTATAGCTTGTTATGAAAAGTGTACAGGCCAGTTGGTTCCTTTATTAACTGAATATGAGTGGGTATGTTATCAGTTGCTAAAGCTGTTAGAATGTCGAGCTCCAAAGTACTTAGAGCTGCTATGATTTTGTGACTAGGTATAAGTTGTGAGAAACAGTCACTTATAGGTTTGTCATCATTTTGTCGGGATAGGGCATCTGCCTTACCATTGAGCTTACCCGGTCTATATGTTATATGGAAATTGAATCTGTCAAGAAATAGGGACCATCTTACTTGACGAGAGGATAAGGTCTTGTTCTGTTTCAAGTATTGAAGGTTTTTGTGGTCTGTGAATATTAAGAAAGGTTTGTCAACTCCCTCTAATATATGTCTCCATACCTCTAAAGCACATTTTATGGCTAGAAGTTCTTTATCACCCACAGAGTAATGTACCTCAGCTGGTAAAAGGGTTCTTGAAAAGTAGGCTATAGGGTGAGTGTCATGTTGGTCTTTAATTCTTTGGGATAGAACTGCTCCTATACCAGTGTCAGAGGCATCAACCTCCACAATGAACTGACATGAATGATCAGGCAAACTTAAAGTGAAGGTAAAGTTATCCGGAATTTCAGCTAACCAACCATTTATCAATAGTACCTTAATGTATTTCCCAAGTTTTTTTTTTTATTACTGTTATATTTAACGGTAAAAAAATATTTCACATTCCCTCACCGTTTGGCCGCCGACTCCTCCCAAGCCCTACTTCCCTGTTCTGACAGCTGTGACGTCTTGAGCGGTCCCACCCGCTCTCAACAGCGCGTTCATGTTTCTGAATTAAATTGCGCATGCGCTACACTCCAATGCTGCCGACCACGTATTAAGGGATTCCTACCTAAATCTAGAACGCATGCGCAAAACGGGAGCGCACGCAGTGTGGAATCCACAGAAAATTGTATTGCGCATGCGCTCTTGAATAAGTGGGCGGATGACGTCTAGTGACGGTCGCCTAACGGCCTACATTTCAATAGGAGAATTAAAAAACGTGATCAATAGGTACAAAAAAATATATATTTTCGGGTTGACTAAAAATATTTAATAAATTGCCTTAAAACTTGGTTTATACGCAGATCAGAAAAAAATGATGAATTAAACCTATATTTATTTGACTCCATAAACGGAATACTGGAAAGAGACTGAGGTAACTTTACCTTCACTTTAATATTGGGGCTGTAGTAAAACAGGTCTTCAAATAATTGAAGGATTGATCTGCTTCAGGTGTCCAATGAAATTTAGAATTTTTCTTAGTTAAAGAAGTAAGGGGTTTTACTTTCATAGAAAAATTGTGAATAAATCTACGATAAAAATTGGCGAACCCCAAGAATCTCTGGAGAGATCTAAGAGTAGTGGGTACTGGCCAATTCTTAATAGCTAATAACTTTTCTGGGTCCATCTGTACCTTATCGGGTGTTATGATATACCCTAAAAATTTTATCCTTTGTACATGAAATTGGCATTTTTCAGCCTTTGCAAAGAGTCTGTGATCACGTAATCGTGTAAGAACCCATCTCACATGTTTTATATGTTCCTCTGTTGTTTTAGAGTAAATTAGTATGTCGTCCAAATAAATTATGACGCATACATCTGTTAGATCTTTGAAAATCTCATTAATAAAATGCTGGAATGCAGCAGGGGCGTTACAGAGCCCAAAAGGCATCACTCGGTACTCAAAGAGTCCGTATCTGGTTCGAAATGCAGTTTTCCACTCATCCCCCTCCTTGATATGTATTAAATTATACGCGCCCTTTAAGTCAAGTTTAGTGAAGATGGTGGCATGGTTTAGGCGTTCAAGGAGTTCGGGGATGAGAGGCAATGGATACCGATTCTTTACAGTAACTGCATTGAGGGCCCTGTAATCGATGATGGGTCTTAAGGTCTTATCTTTGTTAGTCACAAAGAACAACCCTGCTGCAGCAGGCGATGTAGAGGGGACTATAAATCCTTTCCGAATGTTATTGTCTAAATATTCTCGCAGATACTGTAACTCTTTCTGCAAGAGAGGATAAACTTTCCCAAAAGGAACCTTAGCCCCTGGGATTAAATCTATGGGGCAATCGAAGGTTCTATGGGGGGGTAGAACCTCAGCCTCCTTTAAATCAAACACATCTAATAAATCATGATAGTGAACAGGTATCTCTGGGTCTACAGTGCCCAAGATCTGATGCGGGAAACAGGGAGAAGAACAATACGAGGAATTAAATGTGACAGTGGGTGTAACCCAATATATTCTAGGGTTATGTTTAGTTAACCAAGTGTAACCCAATATCAGAGTATGAAGTGCAGTTGGAATTACATCAAAACTTATGTGTTCAGTATGTCCTTCAGAAGTAGAGATTAATAGGGGTATAGTGTGTTTTGTTATGGGACCTTTATGTATCAAAGAACCGTCAATTAATCTTATGAACACAGGATTTTGTTTAGTGACACAAGGTATTTTATTAAGCTCAACATATGTAGCATCAATAAAGCAGTCAGAAGCCCCAGAGTCTACTATCGCCTCAGTCTTGATTCGCTGTCGGTCCCACTGTAAGGAGAGAGAGAGTGTCAATGACTTTTGTCTTATGTGTGTAGTAGTACAACTAAGTGTTAGTAGCTTACCCTTTTTCTGTTGATGTAAAATGGGACAGGATATTACAGTATGTTCTTTACTAGCGCAGTAAAGACAGAGGTTTGCTAGGCGTCGTCTGGTTTTTTCCTCAGGGGTCAGAGGACCTTTAATTACTCCTATTTCCATAGGTGTATGTGGGTTATGTATCTTTTCTGTAGGGCTTACTGCCAATCTTTGGAGAGGTGTGTCTGATGTGTACCTTTCTAACCTTCTTTCTCTTATTCTGCGGTCTAGTGTTGTGGCTAGTTTTATTAAGCCGTGTAAGTTATCAGGCATCTCCAATCTAGAGATCTCATCTTTTAAAGCTTCATTTAGGCCTAATCTGAATTGGTTTTTTAATGTAATATCATTCCAGAGTGAGTCGGTAGCCCACATCTGGAATTCAGTTATAAAGTCCTCAACAGTCCTCTTTCCTTGTCTGAGAGCTCTTAATTTTGTTTCAGCCTGAATTTGAGTGTTACAATCTTCATAAAGTGCACTCATAGCTGTGAAAAACAAATCTAAGGAATCCAAAATAGAGTCATTGGACTCAAAAAATCGATTTGCCCATGACCTTGGCTCACCTATGAGATATGAGATTGTAGTGCAAACTTTAATTTTTTCAGTACAGTAGGTCTTAGGCTTCATTGCATATAGCAGTAAACAAGCATTTTTAAAATCCCTAAAATCACTCCTTTTCCCTGAAAATAAAGCTGGCGGGTTGATCTGAGGTTCTGGAGGTTCTGGAGGTTCTGGGACTCTTGTTACAGTCAATTCTTTAACTACATTTCTTAGAGTTGTGGTTTCTGTTTGTAGGTCAGTGAGTGCTCTTGCAAGGTAATCCACCTTATGGTTTAGAGTGTCTAACTCTTTTTGCACAGATTGAGGTTCCATACTGCTGGTTTTATGGCTTGATTATTATGTAATAACCTGTTTATAATTCTCATATAATGAAAAACAGATTATTTGTAGCTGTAAAGTGGAACACCTAATGTTATAAGTCTGTAACAAAAGGGTTAATTAATTACAGCAGTTACTTCAGTAATTGAGTCCCAGCAGTAGGAATATATATATATATATATATATATATATATATATATATATATATATATATATATATATATATATATATATATGAATAAAGGAATATATATATATATATATATATATATATATATATATATATATATATGAAAGTATAGGTGGAATGAGTTAAATAATAAGATTCATTAGGAGAGTCTGAATACTAATTTATCTGTAGTTGGTAAGTAGCATGCACAAATAATAATGTAAAGTCTGTATATGCAGCACTTAGCAGGTCAAAGCAAGCAGATTTATACACTTAGGCTGGTTTGAGAAGCAGGTAGTAGAGTTATGCACACATGGAAGCAATTGACCCAGAGAGCTAGTAGTAAGTACAGGCTGTAGTTAAGTTGCTTAGACAAAGTATACTGCAGACAGTGTAGACAATGCACATTTAGCAAGCATGATTGAAAAGAGCAGCATGGCAGAATAATTTGTATTCAGAACAAAAGTACTTGCGTGACCGGTAGCTCTAGCGTGGAACAGATAGGCAAATAGGAGAATGATCCGGTGTAGATACTAGGAGAGACGGACTTCCAGGAGAGAACAGGAACAGCGGCTGAGATCCTTAGCGTGCTGCTGCAGCGTGTGAAATCCTCAGTGTGAAAGGAAACAGGCGGATGAATACGCCAGGAATGTAGATCCAAACAGGTAGTGCAGGGCTGACAGGGAGACTCAGATGAATACCAGAATCAGCAAACAGGTAGGTGTAAATTAGGCAATAATTAGGTAGCTAGGTTTTGAAGTAACACAGAGCAAAGTTACACCTTTCAGGAATTAGAGACTTGACTTGTCAAATAAATGAGTAAGGTTAGCACTACTCAAAGCAACAAAATAATCAAGCAATGAGTTGATGTGAGAATGAGGTTATAAAGGCTTTAGGGGTGGAGTTCCAGTTAAAGGGACATTACAACGACTCAAGGTAGGATGATCTTCAGGGGATTAGTGTTAGGTTATTTTAAGGGGGGTTTGGGTTAGATTAGGGGTATGTGGGTGGTGGGTTTTAATGTTGGGGGGGTTGTATTTTTCTATTACAGGCAAAAGAGCTGAATTCTTTGGGGCATGCCCCCACAAAAGGCCCTTTTAAGGGCTGGTAAGGTAAAAGAGTTTTGAACTTTTTTAATTTAGAATAGGGTAGGGCATTTTTTTATTTTGGGGGGGGGTTTGTTATTTTATTAGGGGGCTTAGATTAGGTGTAAGTAGTTTAAAATTGGTGTAATATTTTTAAAATGTTTGTAACCTATTTTTTTATTTTTTGTAATTTAGCTTTTTTTTGTGTACTTTAGTTAGTTTATTTAATTGTAGTTATTTGTAGTTAATTTATTTAATTTATTCAATGATAGTGTAGTGTTAGGTTTAATTGTAACTTAGGTTAGGATTTATTTTACAGGTAATTGTGTATTTCTTTTAGCTAGGTAGTTATTAAATAGTTAATAACTATTTAATAACTATTCTAACTAGCTAAAATAAATACAAAGTTACCTGTAAAATAAATATAATTCCTAAAATAGCTACAATGTAATTATTAATTACATTGTAGCTATCTTAGGGTTTATTTTACAGGTAAGTATTTAGTTTTAAATAGGAATAATTTATTAAAGTATAGTGTAGTGTTAGGTGTAATTGTAACTTAGGTTAGGATTTATTTTACAGGTAAATTTCTGTTTATTTTAGCTAGGTAGCTATTAAATAGTTCATAACTATTTAATAGCTATTGTACCTAGTTAAAATAAATTGAAAGATGCCTGTAAAATAAAAATAAATCCTAAGATAGCTACAATATAATTATTATTTATATTGTAGCAATATTAGGGTTTCTTTTAAAGGTAAGTATTTAGTTTTAAATAGGATTAATTTAGTTCATAATAGAAATATTATTTAGATTTAATTAATTAATATTTAAGTTAGGGGGGTGTTAGGGTTAGTGTTAGACTTAGGTTTAGGGGTTAATAAATTTATTACAGTGGCGGCGGTGTAGTGGGGGGCAGGATAGGGGTTAATAAATTTATTATAGGTGGCGACGGTGTAGGGGGGGCAGATTAGGGGTTAATACATTTAATGTATTAATTAATAGGTTGCGGCAGGGTCAGGGAGCGGCGGTTTAGGGGTTAAACTATTTATTTAGTTGCGGCGAGGTGCGGGATCGGCAGGATAGGGGTTAATAACTTTATTACAGAGGGCGGCGGTATAGGGGGGGCAGGATAGGGGTTACTAGGTATAATGTAGGTGGCGGTGGGCTCCGGGAGCGGCGGTTTAGGGGTTAATACATCTATTATAGTTGCGGTGGGCTCCGGGAGCAGCGGTTTAGGGGTTAATACATTTATTATAGTTGCGGTGGGCTCCGGGAGCGGCGGTTTAGGGGTTAATATGTATAGAGTAGCTTGCGGTGGACTCCGGGAGCGGCGGTTTAGGGGTTAATATGTATAGAGTAGCTTGCGGTGGGCTCCGGGAGCGGCGGTTTAGGGGTTAATATGTATAGAGTAGCTTGCGGTGGGCTCCGGGAGCGGCGGTTTAGGGGTTAATACATATATTATAGTTGCGGTGGGCTCCGGGAGCGGCGGTTTAGGGGTTAATATGTATAGAGTAGCTTGCGGTGGGCTCCAGGAGCGGCGGTTTATGGGTTAATATGTATAGAGTAGCTTGCGGTGGGCTCCGGGAGCGGCGGTTTAGGGGTTAATACATATATTATAGTTGCGGTGGGCTCCGGGAGCGGCGGTTTAGGGGTTAATATGTATAGAGTAGCTTGCGGTGGGCTCCGGGAGCGGCGGTTTAGGGGTTAATATGTATAGAGTAGCTTGCGGTGGGCTCCGGGAGCGGCGGTTTAGGGGTTAATACATATATTATAGTTGCGGTGGGCTCCGGGAGCGGCGGTTTAGGGGTTAATATGTATAGAGTAGCTTGCGGTGGGCTCCGGGAGTGGCGGTTTAGGGGTTAATATGTATAGAGTAGCTTGCGGTGGGCTCCGGGAGCGGCGGTTTAGGGGTTAATACATATATTATAGTTGCGGTGGGCTCCGGGAGAGCGGCGGTTTAGGGGTTAATATGTATAGAGTAGCTTGCTGTGGGCTCCGGCAGCGGCGGTTTAGGGGTTAATATGTATAGAGTAGCTTGCGGTGGGCTCCGGGAGCGACGGTTTAGGGGTTAATACATATATTATAGTTGCGGTGGGCTCCGGGAGCGGCGGTTTAGGGGTTAATATGTATAGAGTAGCTTGCGGTGGGCTCCGGGAGCGGCGGTTTAGGGGATAATAACTTTATTTAGTTGCGGCAATGTAGGGGGGGTCAGATTAGGGGTGTTTAGACTCGGGGTACATGTTAGGGTGTTAGGTGCAGACATTTCCCATAGGAATCAATGGGATGTCTGGCAGCAGCGAACATGAACTTTCGCTATGGTCAGACTCCCATTGATTCCTATGGGATCCGCCGCCTCCAGGGCGAAGGTTTGAAAACCAGGTACGCTGGGCCGGAAAAGTGCCGAGCGTACCTGCTAGTTTTTTGATAACTAGCAAAAGTAGTCAGATTGTGCCGCACTTGTGTGCGGAACATCTGGAGTGACGTAAGAATCGATCTGTGTCGGACTGAGTCCGGCGGATCGAAGTTTACGTCACAAAATTCTACTTTTGCCGGTGTCTAGCCTTTGATAACTAAGGCGAATCAGCCTTGTCACAAATATGCTGCGGAATTCCAGCGCATTTGAGGTTGACGGCTTGATAACTAGGCCCCCAAGTGCTGTTGTATTGTCTTTCTATTAAGCATTTGTTGATTTTGCAATCATGATTAATTTAATGGTCCTTTAAAGGACAACTAAATATAGTGTAATTTAATAATTAAGAAATACAGAAAAAATAAGACATTGCAATAGCACTTTAAATTTGAAGTGAGCAGTAGATTATTTTCTGGCAAATTTAAAATTAATCTAATTTCCCACCCCTAGTATCATGTGACAGCCTTCAGCCATTCATATGTATATAGTGTGCACTTTTGCACATGCTCAGTAGCAGATGAAGCCTCAGAAAGTGTACATATAAAAATAAAGTGTATATTTCATAAAGGAAGTATATTGGAACGGCTTTTTTTTTAATTAATTATCTGAATCATTAAGCGTTAGTTTTGATTTAGTGTTCCTGTTTTTTACCTCTGCAAAAAGATGTGTATTCTCCATTCATTTTTCTACAAATTAACAACACTAGTATTAACCCTGAATGATCAAATATTACTGATTAAGTCATTAAATATTTTCCATTATTAAATCCAGTGCCTAAGGATTCAAAATATATGGAACATTTTAAGTATGATTAACTATTTAGTATATTTAAAAAATATTTGTACAAAAAAAAATAATCATTGAGTGGAATCAAAATGATTTAATAAAATAAACAATTGGCTAATAAATTGTATAAAATGTACAAAAAGAAACAAAAAATAATTCAAAAAAATATGGTTTACGCCATACAATGTAATATTTAAATGAGAAAAAAAAAAAAACATGTAGAAACCATTATTTATTTATTTTTAAAATACAAACTATCGAGGTCTAATATAACATCTTTATTTTATTTATTTTTTGTTACTTTAAAACAATTTTATTGTGATATTCCAATTGTGATATTCCATAATCTAAGATTTGTTAGATGGGATTTTATATTCTAAGGACTTACTTTTATCCCTTTATCTAGAAACTGTACGTAGAATATTTGCTTCCACCAATTCTAATTTTTTGGTTCAAGGGTGAGTTTTTGGCTTCATTTTTTAAATAATTACAATTTATTGGAACTGTTGCTTTTTGTATTAGTAAAGCCTGAGCCAAGTATAAAATGTAGGGAAAAAATGTTAAACACAAAAAAAGCTAAAAGAAACAGCTATAATGTTATATTTTAATAAGCATGGCTTGTTATAAATAATTTACCGGGGTCTACCACTTTAATTGTGTATTCTCTGAATGTCTGAATTAGCAGCTTCCGCAAATTAAGAATACAATGACTTGTCTAAAAACATATGAAATGTTTATGCATACTGATTCTCTTTCAGTGCATGTCTGAAGAAATGTCAGCCATATCTTAGATTCCTACAAAATAGTATCATAGTTACAGTAGTCAGAGCTGGGTCCAATGATCCACAGGAACCACTAACAATAAACCTAAATAATAAAGCAACATGTTACATTGAATAAACTTTATAAACCACACAGATTTATTGTTTACATTTGAAGAAAAGGCATGAGAAACGTAACAATGTTTTGTTCTAGGAGTACATTGGTTGACAAAATGTAGCATCATATCTCTAAACCGTATTTCTTAGTACAATAAGGAAGTACATTATTTCCCACCAATGGAAGACGAGTAAAAGGTCAACTGGTTTCCTAAAATCTTGCTAAGCATCACTTTCCTAAATGTTTGATATACAATAAATGTTTTTTTGTTTTTTTTCTTCAAACAGCTAGAGTCTGTCTTCCATGATCTGACTCATCAGGAAGAACCAAGCATACTCTATATTACTAATGATAATCTAAAATGGACCCATATAGGATCATAATCTAAGGTTATGCTCTGCAGCTATATGTCTATTGACAACAAAATCCAGCCAATAGGGAACAACTTTACATGCAAATCAATAACCATATTAACTGTATTTCCATGTGATCGTCTCTACTATTTTATATAATATATTTGATTAGTGAGGAGATAATTATTCCATACCATATCCCTGAGCAAATCTGGAGCACAAAGTTCCTTTTCCTTTTTCCTGTGTTAATTGGGTCCTAATCTTAATCCTCCGTCCTTCCCTGTCTCTCATCATATTTTTCCTTTGCTGTCCCCCATTTGACAAGACTTCCTTCCTCCTGATCTATCATTTTTCTGTTGCATAGTGAAATCTCCTTTACTGTTCTGAATTTTATACAATTATACATAGTGTATAGTAATATAAATAGCAGTGAACACAAATATAGATTGTGGTATAATATGCAATATTATACAAAATAGATCATGAAAGAATGATCAGTATAGACTGCATGGAATTTTGAGTTACATTAGAAGAAGTGCTATCTGTAATCTTTCTCTATGGTGTTATATATTACATAAATAAAATAAGATAATTTGCTGTGTGTGTATAGAAAGAATGATGTATTTCTGTATTTTTTTTTACCACTTATTTATATCATCACATAATACTGGCTATTATAGCTGTGTGAATTGCACTCTGGATGTTAGATGACTCTATGTAAATAATATTGCTATTGCTGTAGCTCTCACTATATGGTATAACATAGTGCTACATTCTTCTGAATTGTATATTTCTTTCATGTAATTAGCAAGAGTCCATGAGCTAGTGACGTATGGGATATACATTCCTACCAGGAGGGGCAAAGTTTCCCAAACCTTAAAATGCCTATAAATACACCCCTCACCACACCCACAATTCAGTTTTACAAACTTTGCCTCCGATGGAGGTGGTGAAGTAAGTTTTTGCTAGATTCTACGTTGATATGCGCTCCGCAGCAAGTTGGAGCCCGGTTTTCCTCTCAGCGTGCAGTGAATGTCAGAGGGATGTGAGGAGAGTATTGCCTATTTGAATGCAGTGATCTCCTTCTACGGGGTCTATTTCATAGGTTCTCTGTTATCGGTCGTAGAGATTCATCTCTTACCTCCCTTTTCAGATCGACGATATACTCTTATATATACCATTACCTCTGCTGATTCTCGTTTCAGTACTGGTTTGGCTTTCTACAAACATGTAGATGAGTGTCCTGGGGTAAGTAAATCTTATTTTCTGTGACACTCTAAGCTATGGTTGGGCACTTTATTTATAAAGTTCTAAATATATGTATTCAAACATTTATTTGCCTTGACTCAGAATGTTCAACTTTCCTTATTTTTCAGACAGTCAGTTTCATATTTGGGATAAATGCATTTGTTTCAATCATTTTTTCTTACCTTAAAAATTTGACTTTTTCCCTGTGGGCTGTTAGGCTCGCGGGGGCAGAAAATGCTTCATTTTATTGCGTCATTCTTGGCACGGACTTTTTTGGCGCAAAATTTTTTTTCTGTTTCCGGCGTCATACGTGTCGCCGGAAGTTGCGTCATTTTTTTGACGTTTTTTTGCATCAAAAATGTCGGCGTTCCGGATGTGGCGTCATTTTTGGCGCCAAAAGCATTTAGGCGCCAAATAATGTGGGCGTCTTTTTTGGCGCTAAAAAATATGGGCGTCATTTTTGTCTCCACATTATTTAAGTCTCATTATTTATTGCTTCTGGTTGCTAGAAGCTTGTTCACTGGCATTTTTTTCCCATTCCTGAAACTGTCATTTAAGGAATTTGATCAATTTTGCTTTATATGTTGTTTTTTTCTTTTACATATTGCAAGATGTTCCACGTTGCAACTGAGTCAGAAGATACTTCAGGAAAATCACTGCACAGTGCTGGAGCTACCAAGCTAAGTGTATCTGCTATAAACTTTTGGTATCTGTTTCTCCAGCTGTTATTTGTATTGCATGTCATGTCAAACTTATTAATGCAGATAAAATTTCCTTTAGTACTGTTACATTACCTGTTGCTGTTCCGTCAACATCTAATTTTCAGAGTGTTCCTGATAACATAAGAGATTTTATTTTTTAAATCCATTAAGAAGGCTATGTCTGTTATTTCTCCTTCTAGTATACATAAAAGTCTTTTAAAACTTCTCTTTTTTCAGATGAATTTTTAAATGAACATCATCATTCTGATACTGATAATGGTTCTTCTGGTTCAGAGGTTTCTGTCTCAGAGGTTGATGCTGATAAATCTTTGTATTTGTTCAAGATGGAATTTATTCGTTCTTTACTTAAAGAAGTGTTATTTGCATTAGAAATAGAGGATTCTGGTCCTCTTGATACTAAATGTAAACGTTTAAATAAGGTTTTTAAATCTCCTGTAGTTATTCCAGAAGTGTTTTATCTCCCTGATGCTATTTCTGAAGTAATTTCCAGGGAATGGAATAATTTGGGTAATTTATTTACTCCTTCTAGACGTTTAAGCAAATTATATCCTGTGCCATCTGACAGATTAGAGTTTTTTGGGACAAAAATCCCTAAGGTTATGGGGCTGTCTCTACTCCTGCTAATGTACTACTATTCCTACGGCAGATAGTACTTAATTTAAGGATCCTTTAGATAGGAAAATTGAATCCTTTCTAAGTAAAGCTTCCTTATGTTCAGGTAATCTTCTTAGACCTGCTATATTTTTAGCGGATGTTGCTGCAGCTTCAACTTTTTGGTTAGAAGCTTTAGCGCAACAAGTAACAGATCATAATTTTATAGCATTATTATTATTCTATAACATGCTAATAATTTTATTGGTGATACCATCTTTTGATATCATTAGAGTTGATGTCAGGTATATGTCTCTAGCTATTTTAGCTAGAAAAGCTTTATGGATTAAACTTGGAATGCTGACATGTCTTCTAAGTCAACTTTGCTTTCCCTTTCTTTCCAGGGTAAATAATCATTTTCGTTCCTTTCCTCACAACAAGGAACAAAAGCCTGATCCTTCATCCTCAGGAGCGGTATCAGTTTGGAAACTATTTCCAGTTTGGAATATATCCAAGCCTTATAGAAACATATAGCCAGCTCCTAAGTACCTATGAAGGTGCGGCCCTTATTCCAGCTCAGCTGGTATGGGGCAGATTACGTTTTCTTCAAAGAAATTTGGATCAATTCCGTTCTTAATCTCTGGTTTCAGAAACATTGTTTCAGAAAGGTACAGAATTGGCTTCAAGTTAAGGCCTCCTGCTAAGAGATTCTTTTCTTTCCCGTGTCCCAGTTAACACAGCAAAGGCTCAGCATTTCTGAAATGTGTTTCAGATCTAGAGTTGGCTGGAGTATTTATGCCAGTTCCAGTTCTGGAACAGGGGCTGGGGTTTTATTTTATCTCTTCATTGTACCAAAGAAGGTCAATTCCTTCAGACCAGTTCCGGATCTATCATTATTGAATCGTTATGTTAGGATACCAACATTCAAGATGGTTACTGTAGGACTATCCTGCCTTTTGTTTAGCAAGGGCATTATATGTCTACAATAGATTTACAGGATGTGTATCTGCATATTCCGATTCATCCAGATCACTTTTAGTGTCTGAGATTCTCTTTTTAGACAAGCATTACCAGTTTTGTGGCTCTACCGTTTGGCCTAGCCTCAGTTCCAAGAATTTTTTTCAAAGGTTCTCGGTGCCCTTCTTTCTGTAATCAGAGAATAGGGTTTTGGTATTTCCTTATTTGGACGATATCTTGGTACTTGCTCAGTCTTCTCATTTTCGAAGAATCTCATACGAATCGACTTGTGTCGTTTCTTCAAGTTCATGGTTGGAGGATCAATTTACCAATCAGTTCATTGATTCCTCAGACAAGGGTAACCTTTTTAGGTTTCTAGATAAATTCAGTGTCTATGACTCTGTCCTTGTCAGACAGGAGAAGTTTAACATTGATATCAGCTTGTCAAAACCTTCAGTCACAATCATTCCCTTTGGTAGCCTTATGCATGGAAATGTTGGGTCTTAGGACTGCCGCATCAGATGCGATCTCCTTTGCTCGTTTTCACATGCGACCTCTTCAGCTCTGTATGCTGAACCAATGGTGCAGGGATTTCTCAAAGATATCTCAATTAATATCTTTAAACCGATTTTACGACACTCTCTGACATGGTGGACAGATCACCATCGTTTTGTTCAGGGGGCTTCTTTGTTCTTCCGACCTGGACTATAATCTCAACAGATGCAAGTCTTACAGGTTGGGGAGCTGTGTGGGGGTATCTGACGGCACAAGGGGTTTGGGAATCTCAGGAGGTGAGATTTCCGATCAATATTTTGGAACTCCGTGCAATTTTCAGAGCTCTTCAGTCTTGGCCTTTTCTGAAGAGAGAGTTGTTCATTTGTTTTCAGATAGACAATGTCACAACTGTGGCATACATCAATCATCAAGGAGGGACTCACAGTCCTCTGGCTATGAAAGAAGTATCTCGAATTTTGGTTTGGGCGGAATCCAGCTCCTGTCTAATCTCTGCGGTTCATATCCCAGGTATGGACAATTGGAAAGCGGATTATCTCAGTCGCCAAACGTTGCATCCGGGCGAATGGTCTCTTCACCCAGAGGTATTTCTTCAGATTGTTCAAATGTGGGAACTTCCAGAAATAGATCTGATGGCTTCTCATCTAAACAAGAAACTTCCCAGGTATCTGTCCAGATCCCGGGATCCTCAGGCGGAGGCAGTGGATGCATTATCTCTTCCTTGGAAGTATCATCCTGCCTATATCTTTACGCCTCTAGTTCTTCTTCCAAGAGTAATCTCCAAGATTCTGAAGGAATGCTCGTTTGTTCTGCTGGTAGCTCCGGCATGGCCTCACAGGTTTTGGTATGCGGATCTTGTCCGGATGGCCTCTTGCCAACCGTGGACTCTTCCGTTAAGACCAGACCTTTTGTCTCAAGGTCCTTTTTTCCATCAGGATCTGAAATCCTTAAATTTAAAGGTATGGAGATTGAACGCTTGATTCTTGGTCAAAGAGGTTTCTCTGACTCTGTGATTAATACTATGTTACAGGCTCGTAAATCTGTATCCAGAGAGTTATATTATAGAGTCTGGAAGACTTGTATTTCTTGGTGTCTTTCTCATCATTTTTCTTGGCATTCTTTTAGAATACCGAGAATATTACAGTTTCTTCAGGATGGTTTAGATAAGGGTTTGTCCGCAAGTTCCTTGAAAGGTCCAATCTCTGCTCTTTCTGTTCTTTTTCACAGAAAGATTGCTATTCTTCCTGATATTCATTGTTTTGTACAAGCTTTGGTTCGTATAAAGCCTGTCATTAAGTCAATTTCTCCTCCTTGGAGTTTGAATTTGGTTCTGGGGGCTCTTCAAGCTCCTCCATTTGAACCTATGCATTCATTGGATATTAAATTACTTTCTTGGAAAGTTTTGTTCCTTTTGGCCATCTCTTCTGCCAGAAGAGTTTCTGAATTATCTGCTCTTTCTTGTGAGTCTCCTTTTCTGATTTTTCATCAGGATAAGGCGGTGTTGCGAACTTCTTTTGAATTTTTACCTAAGTTGTGAATTCCAACAACATTAGTAGAGACATTGTGGTTCCTTCATTATGTCCTAATCCTAAGAATTCTAAGGAGAAATCGTTGCATTCTTTGGATGTTATTAGAGCTTTGAAATATTATGTTGAAGCTATTAAGTCTTTCCGAAAGACTTCTAGTTTATTTGTTATCTTTTCCGGTTTTAGAAAGGCCAGAAAACTTCTGCCATTTCTTTGGCATCTTGGTTGAAATCTTTAATTCATCTTGCCTATGTTGAGTCGGGTAAGACTCCGCCTCATAGGATTACAGCTCATTCTACTAGGTCAGTTTCTACTTCCTGGGCGTTTAGGAATGAAGCTTCGGTTGATCAGATTTGCAAAGCGGCAACTTGGTCCTCTTTGCATACTTTTACCAAATTCTACCATTTTGTTGTATTTTCTTCTTCTGAAGCAGTTTTTGGTAAGAAAGTACTTCAGGCAGCGGTTTCAGTTTGAATCTTCTGCTTATGTTTTTCATTAAACTTTATTTTGGGTGTGGATTATTTTCAGCAGGAATTGGCTGTCTTTATTTTATCCCTCCCTCTCTAGTGACTCTTGTGTGGAAAGATCCACATCTTGGGTAGTCATTATCCCATACGTCACTAGCTCATGGACTCTTGCTAATTACATGAAAGAAAACATAATTTATGTAAGAACTTACCTGATAAATTCATTTCTTTCATATTAGCAAGAGTCCATGAGGCCCGCCCTTTTTTGTGGTGGTTATGATTTTTTTGTATAAAGCACAATTATTCCAATTCCTTATTTTTTATGCTTTCGCACTTTTTTCTTATCACCCCACTTCTTGGCTATTCGTTAAACTGAATTGTGGGTGTGGTGAGGGGTGTATTTATAGGCATTTTAAGGTTTGGGAAACTTTGCCCCTCCTGGTAGGAATGTATATCCCATACGTCACTAGCTCATGGACTCTTGCTAATATGAAAGAAATGAATTTATCAGGTAAGTTCTTACATAAATTATGTTTTTCTTTTTATTTACATCTGCATGGCAAGTGCAGAGAAATCGTTTAAGCTATTCATTTTGAATCCAACTTATAAACAAGAGTTATACTATAAAAAAGTTACTGTGTCTGGTCAGATGTATCTGTGGGAGTGCACTATTCTGGGTGCTTTAGTATGCAGTTTGGGGGTATTATGCAAATGTACAAAAAAAAGTTGATTTTAAAAAGTCAGATTTTTCTTACAAGGGTTAGTATTTAAAAAATTACTTTAAATCATAAACATTGCTTATGGGATCACTTTCTGAAGCAAAACATTTTTGAAACAACTGCAGGAGGAGGAAGTTCTCCAAGGAATTGGCCTTTTCTCTTGTAAGGTGTATCCAGTCCACGGATCATCCATTACTTGTGGGATATTCTCCTTCCCAACAGGAAGTTGCAAGAGGATCACCCACAGCAGAGCTGCTATATAGCTCCTCCCCTAACTGCCATATCCAGTCATTCTCTTGCAACTCTCGACAATCATGGAGGTAGTAAGAGAGAAGTGGTGAAACGTAGTTGTTTTTTCTTCAATCAAAACTTTGTTATTTTTAAATGGTACCGGAGTTGTACTATTTTGTCCCAGGCAGAAAATAGAAGAAGAATCTGCCTGTGATTTCTATGATCTTAGCAGGTTGTAACTAAGATCCATTGCTGTTCTCACACATAACTGAAGAGAGAGGTAACTTCAGCTGGGGAATGGCGGGCAGGTTATCCTGCTATGAGGTATGTGCAGTTAAAAAAATATTCTAGAGATGTAAATGCTAGAAAATGCTGCTGATACCAGATTTATGTAAGGTAAGCCTGAATACAGTGATTTAATAGCGACTGGTATCATGCTTACTTTCAGAGGTAATACTCTTATAGATTTACAATATAAAACATTTGCTGGCATGTTTAAACGTTTTTATATATACTTTGGTGATAAAACTTTATTGGGGCCTAGTTTTTTTCCACATGGCTGGCTTAAATGTGCCTAGAAACAGTTTCCTGAGGCTTTCCACTGTTTTAATATGAGTGGGAGGGGCCTAATTTAGCGCTTTATTGCGCAGTAACTTTTACCGACTGAGACATCCAGCTTCCTCCAGGAGTCCACTGAATGCTATAGGACCTCTCTAAAAGGCTCTTAGGCTTTCCAAAGTCGTTTGTTTTGGAAGGTAGGCCCACAGCAGGGCTGTGACAGTTTGTTGTGACTGTTAAAAAACGTCTATATAGTTTTTTTGATCCGTTTTTTGAACTAAGGGGTTAATCATTCATTTGCAAGTGGGTGCAATGCTCTGTTAGCTTATTATACACGCTGTAAAAATTTCATTTGATTTACTGCTTTTTTTCACTGTTTTTCAAATTCTGACAAAATTTGTTTCTCTTCAAGGGAGTCACGCTCTAATGACGCCAAGTACATCTAGTGCGCCCATAGTGTTTACTTTACAAGACATGGCGGCGGTCATGGATAATACACCGTCAGCGGTATTATCCAGACTACCTGGGTTTAGAGGAAAGCGAGACAGCTCTGGAGTTAGAAGAAATACAGAGCATACTGACGCTTTAAGAGCTATGTCTGATACTCCCTCACAATATACAGAAGCTGAGGAAGGAGAGCTTCTTTCTGTGGGTGATGTTTCTGACTCAGGGAAGAAGATTCAACCTGATTCTGATATGTCTACATTTAAATTTAAGCTTGAACACCTCCGCGTGTTGCTCAGGGAGGTTTTAGCTGCTCTGAATCACTGTGATACAATTGCAGTGCCAGAAAAATTGTGTAGATTGGACAAATACTATGCAGTGCCGGTGTGCACTGATGTTTTTCCAATACCTAAAAGGTTTACAGAAATTATTACTAAGGAATGGGATAGACCAGGTGTGCCGTTCTCTCCTCCTCTATTTTTAAGAAAATGTTTCCAATAGATGCCACCACACGGGACTTATGGCAGACAGTCCCTAAGGTGGAGGGAGCAGTTTCTACCCTAGTTAAGCGTACTACTATCCCTGTCGAGGACAGTTGTGCTTTCTCAGATCCAATGGATAAAAAGTTAGAGGGTTACCTTAAGAAAATATTTATTCAACAAGGTTTTATTCTACAGCCCCTTGCATACATTGCCCCAGTCACTGCTGCTTCGGCTTTCTGGTTTGAGTCTCTGGAAGAGGCTTTACAGGTAGAGACCCCATTGGATGACATACTTGACAAGCTTAGAGCACTTAAGCTAGCCAATTCTTTTGTTTCTGATGCCATTGTTCATTTGACTAAACTAACAGCTAAAAATTCTGGTTTTGCTATTCAAGCGCGCAGGGCGCTATGGCTTAAATCATGGTCAGCTGACGTTACTTCAAAGTCTAAGCTGCTTAACATTCCCTTCAAGGGGCAAACCCTATTCGGGCCTGGTTTGAAGGAGATCATTTCTGATATCACTGGAGGAAAAGGTCATGCCCTTCCTCAGGATAGGTCCAAATCAAGGGCCAAACAGACTAATTTTTGTGCCTTTCGAAACTTCAAGGCGAGTGCGGCATCAACTTCCTCTAATGCAAAGCAAGAGGGAACTTTTGCCCAGTCCAAGTCGGTCTGGAGACCTAACCAGACCTGGAACAAAGGTAAGCAGGCCAAAAAGCCTGCTGCTGCCCCTAAGACAGCATGAAGTATCAGCCCCCTATCAGGTAACGGATCTAGTAGGGGGCAGACTTTCGCTCTTCACCCAGGCTTGGGCAAGAGATGTCCAGGATCCCTGGGCGTTGGAAATTGTATCCCAGACGTATCTTCTGGACTTCAGAGCTTCTCCTCCAAAAGGGAGATTTCACCTTTCGCAATTATCTGCAAACCAGATAAAGAGAGAGGCATTCTTACACTGTGTTCAAGACCTCCTAGTTATGGGAGTGATCCATCCAGTTGCAAAGGAGGAACAAGGACAGGGATTTTACTCAAATCTGTTTGTGGTTCCCAAAAAAGAGGGAACCTTCAGACCAATTTTAGATCTCAAAATCTTAAACAAATTCCTCAGAGTCCCATCATTCAAGATGGAGACTATTCGTACCATCCTACCTATGATCCAGGAGGGTCAATACATGACTACAGTGGATTTAAAGGATGCTTATCTTCACATTCCGATACACAAAGATCATCATTGGTTTCTCAGGTTTGCCTTCCTGAACGGGCATTACCAGTTTGTAGCTCTTCCCTTTGGGTTAGCTACAGCCCCAAGAATCTTTACAAAGGTTCTGGGGTCTCTTCTGGCGGTCCTAAGACCGCGGGGCATATCAGTGGCCCCTTATTTAGACGACATTCTGATACAGGCGTCAAATTTCCAAATTGCCAAGTCTCATACGGACATAGTTCTGGCATTTCTGAGGTTGCATGGGTGGAAGGTGAACGAAGAAAAGAGTTCTCTATCTCCTCTCACAAGAGTTTCCTTTCTGGGAACTCTAATAGATTCTGTAGAAATGAGGATTTACCTGACAGAGTCCAGGTTATCAAAACTTCTAAATTCCTGCCGTGTTCTTTATTCCACTTCTCGCCCTTCGGTGGCTCAGTGTATGGAAGTAATCGGCTTAATGGTAGCGGCAATGGACATAGGGCCGTTTGCACGCCTACATCTCAGACCGCTGCAACTATGCATGCTCAGTCAGTGGAATGGGGATTACACAGATTTGTCTCCCCTCTACTAAATCTGGATCAAGAGATCAGGGATTCTCTTCTCTGTTGGCTATTTTGGTCCATCTGTCCAAGGGAATGACCTTTCGCAGGCCAGATTGGACAATTGTAACGACAGATGCCAGCCTTCTAGGCTGGGGGGCAGTCTGGAACTCCCTGAAGGCTCAGGGATCATGGACTCAGGAGGAGACACTCCTTCCAATAAACATTCTGGAACTAAGAGCGATATTCAATGCTCTTCAGGCTTGGCCTAAGCTAGCGACAATGAGGTTCATCAGATTTCAGTCGGACAACATCACGACTGTGGCTTACATCAACCATCAAGGGGGAACAAGGAGTTCCCTAGCGATGTTAGAAGTCTCAAAGATAATTCGCTGGGCAGAGATTCACTCTTGCCACCTATCAGCTATCCATATCCCAGGTGTAGAGAACTGGGAGGTGGATTTTCTAAGTCGACAGACTTTTCATCCGGGGGAGTGGGAACTCCATCCGGAGGTGTTTGCACAATTGATTCATCGTTGGGGCAAACCAGAACTGGATCTCATGGCATCTCACCAGAACGCCAAACTTCCTTGTTACGGATCCAGGTCCAGGGACCCCAAGGCAACGCTGATAGATGCTCTAGCAGCGCCTTGGTCCTTCAACCTGGCTTATGTGTTTCCACCATTTCCTCTGCTCCCTCGTCTGATTGCCAAAATCAAGCAGGAGAGAGCATCGGTGATCTTGATAGCGCCTGCGTGGCTACGCAGGACTTGGTGTAAAGATCTGGTGGACATGTCATCCTTTCCACCATGGACTCTGCCGCTGAGACAGGACCTTCTACTTCAAGGTCCTTTCAACCATCCAAATCTAATTTCTCTGAGACTGACTGCCTGAAGATTGAACGCTTGATTTTATCAAAGCGTGGCTTCTCCGAGTTAGTCATTGATACCTTAATTCAGGCACAAAAGCCTGTCACCAGGAAAATCTATCATAAGATATGGCGTAAATATATTTATTGGTGTGAATCCAAGGGCTACTCATGGAGTAAGGTCAGGATTCCTTGGATATTATCTTTTCTCCAAGAAGGATTGGAAAAAGGATTGTCAGCTAGTTCCTTAAAGGGACAGATTTCTGCTCTGTCTATTCTTTTGCACAAGCGTCTGGCGGATGTTCCAGACGTTCAGGCATTTTGTCAGGCTTTAGTTAGAATCAAGCCTGTGTTTAAACCTGTTGCTCCGCCTTGGAGCTTAAATTTGGTTCTTAAAGTTCTTCAAGGGGTTCCGTTTGAACCTCTTCATTCCATAGATATCAAACTTTTATCTTGGAAAGTTCTTTTTTTGGTAGCTATTTCCTCGGCTCGTAGAGTTTCTGAGTTATCTGCCTTACAATGTGATTCTCCTTATCTGATCTTCCATGCAGATAAGGTAGTTCTGCGTACCAAACCTGGGTTTTTACCTAAGGTGGTATCTAATAAGAATATAAATCAGGAGATTGTTGTTCCATCATTGTGTCCTAATCCTTCTTCAAAGAAGGAACGTCTATTACACAATCTTGACGTGGTTCGTGCTTTAAAGTATTATTTACAAGCTATTAAAGATTTTCGTCAAACATCTGCTTTGTTTGTTGTCTACTCTGGACAGAGGAGAGGCCAAAAGGCTTTGGCAACTTCTCTTTCGTTTTTGCTAAGAAGCATAATCCGTTTAGTTTATGAGACTGCTGGCCAGCAGCCTCCTGAAAGGATTACAGCTCATTCTACTAGAGCTGTGGCTTCCACATGGGCCTTTAAAAATGAGGCTTCTGTTGAACAGATTTGCAAGGCGGCGACTTGGTCTTCGCTTCATACCTTTTCAAAATTCTATAAATTTGATACTTTTGCTTCTTCGGAGGCTATTTTTGGAAGAAAGGTTTTACAGGCAGTGGTACCTTCCGTTTAAGTACCTGCCTTGTCCCTCCCTTCATCCGTGTACTTTAGCTTTGGTATTGGTATCCCACAAGTAATGGATGATCCGGGGACTGGATACACCTTACAAGAGAAAACATAATTTATGCTTACCTGATAAATTTATTTCTCTTGTGGTGCATCCAGTCCACGGCCCGCCCTGTCATTTTAAGGCATGTATTTTTTAATTTTAAACTACAGTCACCACTGCACCCTATGGTTTCTCCTTTCTCTGCTTGTCTTCGGTCGAATGACTGGATATGGCAGTTAGGGGAGGAGCTATATAGCAGCTCTGCTGTGGGTGATCCTCTTGCAACTTCCTGTTGGGAAGGAGAATATCCCACAAGTAATGGATGATCCATGGACTGGATACACCACAAGAGAAATAAATTTATCAGGTAAGCATAAATTATGTTTTTTGTTTGGTGAGGTACCCACAAAGAATATATATATATATGTTTTTTTTCAGTAGACCTACAATTTTTAGAAAATAAGTTTGAAAACATCACATGTGGTTTACATAGGCCTAGATTTAGAGTTGGGCGGTAGCCGTCAAAACCAGCGTTAGAGGCTCCGCTGGTTTTTACCGCCCTCTGGTATATGGAGTCAGTCATTAAAGGGTCTAACGCTCACTTTTCAGCCGCGACTTTTCCATACGCGCAGATCCCCTTACGTCAATTGCGTATCCTATCTTTTCAATTGGATCTTTCTAACTCCGGTATTTAGAGTCGTGGCTGAAGTGAGCGTTAGAAATCTAACGACAAAACTCCAGCCGCAGAAAAAAGTCAGTAGTTAAGAGCTTTCTGGGCTCTTAACTACTGTGCTCTAAAGTACACTAACACCCATAAACTACCTATGTACCCCTAAACTGAGGTCCCACCACATCGCCGCCACTCGATTACATTTTTTTAACCCCTAATCTGCCGACCGCCACCTACGTTATACTTATGTACCCCTAATCTGCTGCCCCTAACACCGCCGACCCCTATATTATATTTATTAACCACTAACCTGCCCCCCACAACGTCGCCGCCAGCTACCTACAATAATTAACCCCTAATCTGCTGACGCAAAGCGCTGCTACTTACGTTATCCTTATGTACCCCTAATCTGCTGCCCCTAACACCGCCGACCCCTATATTATATTTATTAACCCCAAATCTGCCCCCCACAATGTCGCCTCCACCTGCCTACACATATTAACCCCTAATCTGCCGAGCGGACCGCAACGCTATTATAATAAAGTTATTAACCCCTAATCCGCCTCACTAACCCTATAATAAATAGTATTAACCCCTAATCTGTCCTCCCTAACATCGCCGACACCTAACTTCAAACAATAACCCCTAATCTGCCGACTGGAGCTCACCGCTATTCTAATAAATGTATTAACCCCTAAAGCTAAGTCTAACCCTAACACTAACACCCCCCTAAGTTAAATATAATTTAAATCTAACGAAATTAATTAACTCTTATTAAATAAATTATTCCTATTTAAAGCTAAATACTTACCTGTAAAATAAATTCTAATATAGCTACAATATAAATTATATTTATATTATAGCTATTTTAGGATTTATATTTATTTTACAGGTAACTTTGTATTTATTTTAACCAGGTACAATAGCTATTAAATAGTTAAGAACTATTTAATAGCTAAAATAATTAAAATAATTACAAAATTACCTGTAAAATAAATCCTAACCTAAGTTACAATTAAACCTAACACTACACTATCAATAAATTAATTAAATAAAATACCTACAATTACCTACAATTAAACCTAACACTACACTATCAATAAATAAATTAAATACAATACCTACAAATAAATACAATGAAATAAACTAACTAAAGTAAAAAAAATAAAAAAGAACTAAGTTACAAAAAATACAAAAATATTTACAAACATCAGAAAAATATTACAACAATTTTAAACTAATTACACCTACTCTAAGCCCCCTAATAAAATAACAAAGACTCCCAAAATAAAAAAATGTCCTACCCTATTCTAAATTACTAAAGTTCAAAGCTCTTTTACCTTACCAGCCCTGAACAGGGCCCTTTGCAGGGCATGCCCCAAAGAATTCAGCTCTTTTGCCTGTAAAAAAAAACACATACAATACCCCCCCCAACATTACAACCCACCACCCACATACCCCTAATCTAACCCAACCCCCCTTAAATAAACCTAACACTAAGTCCCTGAAGATCTTCCTACCTTATCTTCACCATACCAGGTTCACCGATCGATCCAGAAGAGCTCCTCCGATGTCTTGATCCAAGCCCAAGCGGGGGGCTGAAGATATCCATGATCCGGCTGAAGTCTTCATCCAAACGGGAGCTGAAGAGGTCCATGATCCGGCTGAAGTCTTCATCCAAGCGGGAGCTGAAGAGGTCCATGATCCGGCTGAAGTCTTCTATCAACGGCATCTTCAATCTTCTTTCTTCCGGATCCATGTTCATCCCGCCGACGCGGAACATCCATCTTCACCGACGACTTCCAGACGAATGACGGTTCCTTTAAGAGACGTCATCCAAGATGGCGTCCCTCGAATTCCGATTGGCTGATAGGATTCTATCAGCCAATCGGAAGTAAGGTAAGAAAATTCTGATTGGATGATGTAATCAGCCAATCAGAATCAAGTTCAATCCGATTGGCTGATCCGATCAGCCAATCAGATTGAGCTCGCATTCTATTGGCTGATCGGAACAGCCAATAGAATGCGAGCTCAATCTGATTGGCTGATTGAATCAGCCAATCAGATTGAACTTGATTCTGATTGGCTGATTCCATCAGCCAATCAGAATTTTCCTACCTTAATTCCGATTGGCTGATAGAATCCTATCAGCCAATCGGAATTCGAGGGACGCCATCTTGGATGACGTCCCTTAAAGGAACCGTCATTCGTCGGGAAGTCGTCGGTGAAGATGGATGTTCCGCGTCGGTGAACCTGGTATGGTGAAGATAAGGTAGGAAGATCTTCAGGGGCTTAGTGTTAGGTTTATTTAAGGGGGGTTTGGGTTAGATTAGGGGTATGTGGGTGGTGGGTTGTAATGTTGGGGGGGGGTATTGTATGTGTTTTTTTTACAGGCAAAAGAGCTGAATTCTTTGGAGCATGCCCCGCAAAGGGCCCTGTTCAGGGCTGGTAAGGTAAAAGAGCTTTGAACTTTAGTAATTTAGAATAGGGCAGGGCATTTTTTTATTTTGGGGGTCTTTGTTATTTTATTAGGGGGCTTAGAGTAGGTGTAATTAGTTTAAAATTGTTGTAATATTTTTCTGATATTTGTAAATATTTTAGTTCTTTTTTATTTTTTGTACTTTAGTTAGTTTATTTCATTGTATTTATTTGTAGATATTGTATTTAATTAATGTATTGATAGTGTAGTGTTAGGTTTAATTGTAGGTAATTGTAGGTATTTTATTTAATTAATTTATTGATAGTGTAGTGTTAGGTTTCATTGTAACTTAGGTTAGGATTTATTTTACAGGTAATTTTGTAATTATTTTAACTATTTTAGCTATTAAATAGTTCTTAACTATTTAATAGCTATTGTACCTGGTTAAAATAAATACAAAGTTACCTGTAAAATAAATATAAATCCTAAAATAGCTATAATATAAATATAATTTATATTGTAGCTATATTAGGATTTATTTTACAGGTAAGTATTTAGCTTTAAATAGGAATAATTTATTTAATAAGAGTTAATTAATTTCGTTAGATTTCAATTATATTTACCTTAGGGGGGTGTTAGTGTTAGGGTTAGACTTAGCTTTAGGGGTTAATACATTTATTAGAATAGCGGTGAGCTCCAGTCGGCAGATTAGGGGTTAATGTTTGAAGTTAGGTGTCGGCGATGTTAGGGAGGGAAGATTAGGGGTTAATACTATTTATTATAGGGTTAGTGAGGCGGATTAGGGGTTAATAACTTTATTATAATAGCGGTGCGGTCCGCTCGGCAGATTAGGGGTTAATAAGTGTAGGCAGGTGGAGGCTACGTTGTGGGGGGCAGATTAGGGGTTAATAAATATAATATAGGGGTCGGCGGTGTTAGGGGCAGCAAATTAGGGGTATATAGGGATAATGTAAGTAGCGGCGGTTTACGGAGCGGCAGATTAGGGGTTAATAATAATATGCAGGGGTCAGCGATAGCGGGGGCGGCAGAATAGGGGTTAATAAGTGTAAGGTTAGGGGTGTTTAGACTCGGGGTACATGTTAGAGTGTTAGGTGCAGACGTAGGAAGTGTTTCCCCATAGCAAACAATGGGGCTGCGTTAGGAGCTGAACGCGGCTTTTTTGCAGGTGTTAGGTTTTTTTTCAGCTCAAACAGCCCCATTGTTTCCTATGGGGGAATCGTGCACAAGCACATTTTTTAAGCTGGCCGCGTCCGTAAGCACCGCTGGTATCGAGAGTTGAAGTTGCGTTAAATATGCTCTACGCTCCTTTTTTGGTGCCTAATGCAGCCATTCTGTGAACTCTCAATTCCAGCGGTATTTAAAAGGTGCGGCAAGAAAAAAGCCAGCGTTAGCTACGCACCCCTTTGGCCGCAGAACTCTAAATCTAGGCGTTAGTAAATAGCAGTTTGAGAGTTATTATTCCTTAATTATTTCAAACCCAAACTTTGCTGTCTCACACTTAGCATCAGTTCTCCTTCCCAAAATATACAATTTTCAGATTTTATGTGTATATTTTTCAATAACAATTGATAATTGAAGATCAGAAGATTAAATTTATTGTTTTGGCCCTATGCACCATATTGCAATTTATACAGCAAATGAGAAGATATAAAATATCTAACCATACAAATATAAGATACATTTTATAAGCACACAATATTCTGATTTCCAAGAATGCTGGCTTAACCCACTTTGACAATTTATTCATGTTCCTAACCCTGTCCAGACTTATTCAGCAAAACAAAAAATATATAAAAAAAACCCCCACAAAACATGATAGTTATACCAAAAGTCATCCTATATAGAAATTCACAAAATATCAAATTTTTACAGTATCCCATTTATTTGGGTTCTTAAAAGTTTTTGGGAGTTCAGACAAACTTAGATCTATGAGTCCTAATATCAACAACACAACAAAATGACCCTAGCGGTTACTGGCAGGTTATTACTACTATGATGATCACTGGATAGTTATAGGGACACAAAAAAACTAATTTTAAATAATTGCAGCTCACTCTTTCAAATGAGGGGTCTTATGATATATTTCCATAATGAGGGTGTAATAAAGCCCTCCTAAAAATTGCCAGAAACACCACAACAGAAACATAGAAATTGACGGCAGATAAGAGCCATAGGCCCAGCAAGTCTACCCAATATTTCCTAAAAGTATAAACTTATCTAGTTTATAGGATAGCCTTATGCTTATCCAAGGCATTCTTAAAGTCTGCCACAGTGTTTGTCATTACCACCTCTTGTGGAAGCTTTCTGTAAAGAAGTGCTTCCTCAAATTACTCCTGAATCTACTACTATTCAGCTTGAGATCATGATCCCTTGTTCTTGAATTTTGCTTTTTATGTAAAATACTCACAGCCTCAGTTTTACTATGCCCTTTAATATACTTGAATGTCGATATCACCTCTTTCCCTTCTCTCCACTAAGCTATTCATATTTAGGTCATTGGGCCTCTTCTGGTACGTTTTATTTTTTAGACCATGTACCATTTTGGTAGCCCTCCTTTGCACAGATTCAAACTTGTTTATAACCTTCTGAAGATATGGCCTCCAGAACTGCACACAATACTCAAGATGAGGCCTAACTCATGATCTGTAAAGTGGCATAAGAACCTTAATATTTCTGCTGTTTGTTATTGTTATGACAATCATTTGGCAGCATGAGTGACACAGGACATTTGAAACAGCTGGATTGCTGCTTTCAAACAAAAGGTCTTAAATTTGTCAATGTATTTGGGGTGGCAACCTACAGCAGACCCCACCCCCTTGATGTAGTTCCATGTGCCTATGGTTCTCTCAGGTGATCACTGATGTCATTGTCAACAGCTGATAACCACTTGGGCACGTGAAGTAGGTGTTTTACGGTAAACTTGAATTTAACATATAAGTTACTTTAAAAATATGGCTATCAATGGGAGAAATGTTATGCTAGGAGTATAAATAATTCAGCAGAAATTTGATGTATGCAACATTTATGGTTCAAATGAATGGGATATGGAATTTTCGTCCAATATGCAAAATAAGTAACTATTGTATATTAACTATAAACTTATTATAGAGGTAGATTTAAAATGGGTTCCACATGCCAATTTGGATAGACTTAGGAACTCACAAGCACAAGTAGCATATTCAAAGAGAGAAAGACAATTATTAAAATCCCTTGGGAGAAATGTAGGGTTGGTAGGTATTTGGTGATTACAAAACCCAAAAATACTAAAACTGGTGTTGACCTCCAAGCGCCCAACATTTCCTGGAGGCTGTATGTGAATGTGAGGTAAAGGGACTTGTAGGAAGTGACCTACCAGTGTTGTGTGGAAAGGACCATGATAGGAAGGGCAGTGTTTGTGCTATGGGAGGAGCCAGGACATGACATGGGTGGGGTTGGGTGTGTTATGAATGGGCCAGGTGGAATTCCTAAAATATGGAACATTTTCCCTGGCCAGAAAATCTGTGGTAGGGAAAGTGGGCTGACTTCCCAACCAGTGACAATCCCGCAGAATCCGGGACGATTAAAAGGTCTGTTATTGTAGCATCCCATTAATATGCAAGAGTCCTTGCTCTATTCAGGGCAAGGAGCTAATGTGGAATGGGGGCTTTTTAAATAAAACAATTACCCAAAAGTATAAACTGGTGACCCCTTACCCAAAAAATACACTATCCATCCATTCTTCATATGAAGCTATGTGACAGTCTTTGGGAATTTTTAAGATCAAGAACTACTAGTGTCTGTCACTAACCTTTGCAACTCACATTTAAACTGGACAATAAATTGTTGTTGGTATGTACGGCATAGAGCATAGTTATAGCCTGGGGTCAAGTCCTACACAAAAAAAGTGTGGGAACTCACAAAGACTTCCACCCCCTCACAATTAATATTGTTTTACACACGCACACACACACATACACACAAATACACGCTGTATTTATATGTAAATAATCTATACACTCTGGTTAATGAAAGCAAATTAAAACCAATAAAGGGTTAAATGGTTGCCTTTGGGTCTAAGACTCCTCCTGTGTCACAGAGTCTCAAACACTGAAGGTGCAATAGTCCTTTTTCTGCTGTGGGGAGATAACCCCAGAGCAAGACACACAGAAATGTAAGCACCATGTGTTCCACACAGTGCGTGGTGATCACACAGCAGGACCTCTGACAGGCTTTCATTTAGTGTATTGTAGGAAATGTTACTGCCCATTACTAGAGGATCTCACTATCCCTCTAACCAGACTGTGCTCCAGCTCCTCCCACCAGCATCAGCAGTGTTTACTGAAGCATTTCTGTTCTCTGTCCAGACGGAACTTAGTTCCACCTGCAAAAATAATGCAGGAACTACGTTCCCATGTATTCCCGCTGGACTTGAACCCTGGTTATAGTAAGTAGTGGGAAACATTAGAAGTTAAAGGGCATTAAAGGGACAGCGATTATTTCATATATATGCAGCATATAGCTCCAAAAAGTATTGCATTGCAGTTCTTTAGACTGTCTAGGTATGCTTTTCAACAAAGAATACCACGTGAACACATGACATTAGATCACAAAAAAAGTTTAATTTACTTCCCAATTAAATACGGTAGAATTGCATAAACAACACATACATAATAATTATTAATAAAAAGACAATGCAAATGACATTCTATTGTGAATATAAAATGTATTTTGTTAGTGCATTTCATTTTTAAACAATTTTTAACCACTGCAACATAAAAGAAGGGAATTTGTTTAAATACAAAATGCTATAACAAAAGAGAGAATTGTATTTTAACACTATAAGGGTTGTTTAGAAGTCAGTTATAAGGAGAAAGAAAAAGAAAGTTTATACGGAGCAATAGGAGCAGTAAGTTATATAAATAATATGTAAGTAGTATTCACTGCAGTAATAGTAAAAAATCAATATTAGCCCAGCAAACTGCGATATTTATTATCTAAAATTTGTATGCAAACATTTTAGGCATTGTGGGCCACGAGAAATAAAACATGAATATGATGTAGGTACTTGTATTATAAGAAATCAATTTCCACATTTGTAGTGAAAATCAAAAATATATGACACACAAATGAGTTGCTCGGAAAGTTTCTGAAACTTGAATTTAAAAATGGGTCACAAGATTTTATTGACTTTTTTTTCAGTATATATATATCAAAATTAAAGAAGAGAGAAGACATCCACAGTATGGGTGGGTGTCAAAGAATGACAAGGCTGCACACTCAAAATCCTGAATCAAAAAGGTGTTTTATTAAATCTTTATGTAGATCATTAGACAGACTCCCAAACCCCTTACAAGTGCAAAGTAAAAATAAAAATAAATTACAGAACCCAAATAAACAGATACAGTAACATTCAGAAATATGAGCCTATATTGCCCTAATGTTCCTTTAAATCCGTAGACCTCGGCTTAATCACAGACCGGAACAACACCACTTAAATAACTTAGAGCAGTTAGTGTTAGAACACGCTCCAGCACAACAGTCAGTGGTGAATCACTTTTTAGTGTAGGACAATTAATACTCGCTTTGCATAGTGCCCCAAAATTCTCATCGCTCAACTTTGTGGAAAACCAATGATAATACAGCAATCCGGTACTTTTATGGCATCTCGTCATGTGTTTCCTTTAGCCGTGCTTCCAGATTATATCCTTGCTGTCGGTTACCAAATCCAGATATTGCGGGTGGGGAAGCAAGCAGAGTGTTTGTCGGCTCACAGTTCGAAGTTGCCGGTTAGATGAGCACCAGCATGACGCGTTTCGCCCCTCCAAGAAAAAGGGCTGGTTTACAGGGCTTCATCAGATGCTATGGTTACGGAGTGCTGGCTTTTAATCCAGCTTTCAGTTCCTCCTTAATGCGCTCAGATCCTCCTCTTAATTCCTTTCAGTTCCTCCTTAATGCGCTCAGATCCTCCTCTTAATTTAAAGGGCAACATGTTCTGTCTGACAGTGAATAAGGATATTACATTTTATCTATCTCATTATACCTAAAAGCTCACTGTCGCTTAACATTGCTAGTAATGGGGTGCATAAAGTGAACCGCCATGGCTTCATATATTTTCTAAACAGATTTTGGGGCCTAGTTATCAAGCCGTCAACCTCAAATACGCTGCGTATTCCGCAGCGTATTTGTGGCGAGGCTGATACGCCTTAGTTATCAAAGGCTCGAGACCGGCAAAAGTAGAATTTTGTGACGTAAGCTTCGATCCGCCGGACTCAGTCCGACACAGATCGATTCTTACGTCACTCCAGATGTTCCGCACACAAGTGCGGCACATTCTCACTACTTTTGCTAGCTATCAAAAAACTAGCAGGTACGCTCGGCACTTTTACGGCCCAGCGTACCTGGTTTTCAAAGCGCCAGCCTGGAGGCGGCGGATCCCATAGGAATCAATGGGAGTCTGACCATAGCGAAAGTACAAGTTCGCTGCTGACAGACATCCCATTGATTTCTATGGGAGCTGTCTACACCTAACACCCTAACATGTACCCCGAGTCTAAACACCACTAATCTGACCCCCCCTACACTGCCGCAACTAAATAAAGTTATTACCCCCTAAACCGCCGCTCCCGGAGCCCACCGCAAGCTACTCTATACATATTAACCCCTAAACCGCCGCTCCCGGAGCCCACCGCAACTATAATAAATGTATTAACCCCTAAACCGCCGCTCCCTGAACCCGCCGCAACCTATATTAAATGTATTAACCCCTATCCTGCCCCCCCTACACCGTCGCCACCTATAATACATTTATTAACCCCTAATCTGCCCCCCCTACACCGTCGCCACCTATAATAAATTTATTAACCCCTATCCTGCCCCCCACTACGCCGCCGCCACTGTAATAAAATTATTAACCCCTAAACCTAACCCTAACCCTAACGCCCCCTAACTTAAATATTAATTAAATAAATCTAAATAAATTAACTCTTATTAACTAAATGAATCCTATTTAAAACTAAATACTTACCTTTAAAATAAACCCTAATATAGCTACAATATAAATAATAATTATATTCTAGCTATCTTAGGATTTATTTTTATTTTACAGGTACCTTTCAATTTATTTTAACCATGTACAATAGCTATTAAATAGTTATTAACTATTTAATAGCTTACCTAGCTAAAATAAAGAGAAATGTACCTGTGAAATAAATCCTAACCTAAGTTACAATTACACCTAACACTACACTATACTTTAATAAATTATTCCTATTTAAAAATAAATACTTACCTGTAAAATAAACCCTAAGATAGCTACAATGTAATTAATAATTATATTATAGCTATCTTAGGATTTATATTTATTTTACAGGTAACTTTGTATTTATTTTAGCTAGTTAGAATAGTTATTAAATAGTTATTAACTATTTAATAACTACCTAGCTAAAAGAAATACAAAATTACCTGTAAAATAAATCCTAACTTAAGTTACAATTAAACCTAATACTACACTATCATTAAATTAACTAAATAAACTACCTACAAATAACTACAATGAAATACAATTACATAAACTAACTAAAGTACAAAAAATAAAAAAAGCTAAGTTACAAAAAATAAAAAATTAAGTTACAAACATGTTAAAAATAGTACAACAATTTTAAGCTACTTACACCTAATCTAAGCCCCCTAATAAAATAACAAACCCCCCCAAAATAAAAAAAATCCCTACCCTATTCTAAATTACATAAATTTCAAAGCTCTTTTACCTTACCAGCCCTTAAAAGGGCCATTTGTGGGGGCATGCCCCAAAAAGTTCAGCTCTTTTGCCTGTAAAATAAAAATACAACCCCCCCCCAACATTAAAACCCACCACCCACATACCCCTAATCTAACCCAAACCCCCCTTACAAAAACCTAACACTAATCCCCTGAAGATCATCCTACCTTGAGTCGTCTTCACTCAGCCGAGCCACCGATGGAACTGAAGAGGACATCCGGAGCGGAAGAAGTTAATCCTCCAAGCGGCGCTGAAGAAGTCTTCGATCCGGCCGATGTCATCTTCAAAGAGGCGCTGAAGAGGTCTTCTATCCGGGCGAAGTCATCTTCCAAGCCGGGTCGTGAATCTTCCTTCCGCCGACGCGGAACCACCTTCTTCACCGACGGACTACGACGAATGACGGCTGCTTTAAGGGACGTCATCCAAGATGGCGTCCCCTCAATTCCGATTGGCTGATAGGATTCTATCAGCCAATCGGAATTAAGGTAGGAAAATCTGATTGGCTGATGGAATCAGCCAATCAGATTCAAGTTCAATCCGATTGGCTGATCCAATCAGCCAATCAGATTGAGCTCGCATTCTATTGGCTGATCGGAACAGCCAATAGAATGCAAGCTCAATCTGATTGGCTGATTCCATCAGCCAATCAGATTTTCCTACCTTAATTCCGATTGGCTGATAGAATCCTATCAGCCAATCGGAATTGAGGGGACGCCATCTTGGATGACGTCCCTTAAAGGAGCCGTCATTCGTCGTAGTCCGTCGGTGAAGAAGGTGGTTCCGCGTCGGCGGAAGGAAGATTCAAGACCCGGCTTGGAAGATGACTTCGCCCGGATAGAAGACCTCTTCAGCGCCTCTTTGAAGATGACATCGGCCGGATCGAAGACTTCTTCAGCGCCGCCTGGATGATGACTTCATCGGATGGAAGATTTCTTCAGCGCCGCTTGGAGGATTAACTTCTTCCGCTCCGGATGTCCTCTTCAGTTCCATCGGTGGCTCGGCTGAGTGAAGACGACTCAAGGTAGGATGATCTTCAGGGGATTAGTGTTAGGTTTTTGTAAGGGGGGTTTGGGTTAGATTAGGGGTATGTGGGTGGTGGGTTTTAATGTTGGGGGGGGGGGTTGTATTTTTATTTTACAGGCAAAAGAGCTGAACTTTTTGGGGCATGCCCCCACAAATGGCCCTTTTAAGGGCTGGTAAGGTAAAAGAGCTTTGAAATTTATGTAATTTAGAATAGGGTAGGGATTTCTTTTATTTTGGGGGGGGTTTGTTATTTTATTAGGGGGCTTAGATTAGGTGTAAGTAGCTTAAAATTGTTGTAATATTTTTAACATGTTTGTAACTTAATTTTTTATTTTTTGTAACTTAGCTTTTTTTATTTTTTGTACTTTAGTTAGTTTATGTAATTGTATTTCATTGTAGTTCTTTGTAGGTAGTTTATTTAGTTAATTTAATGATAGTGTAGTATTAGGTTTAATTGTAACTTAAGTTAGGATTTATTTTACAGGTAATTTTATATTTCTTTTAGCTAGGTAGTTATTAAATAGTTAATAACTATTTAATAACTATTCTAACTAGCTAAAATAAATACAAAGTTACCTGTAAAATAAATATAAATCCTAAGATAGCTAGAATATAATTATTAATTATATTGTAGCTATCTTAGGGTTTATTTTACAGGTAAGTATTTAGTTTAAATAGGAATAATTTATTAAAGTATAGTGTAGTGTTAGGTGTAATTGTAACTTAGGTTAGGATTTATTTCACAGGTACATTTCTCTTTATTTTAGCTAGGTAAGCTATTAAATAGTTAATAACTATTTAATAGTTATTGTACATGGTTAAAATAAATTGAAAGGTACCTGTAAAATAAAAATAAATCCTAAGATAGCTAGAATATAATTATTATTTATATTGTAGCTATATTAGGGTTTATTTTAAAGGTAAGTATTTAGTTTTAAATAGGATTCATTTAGTTAATAAGAGTTAATTTATTTAGATTTATTTAATTAATATTTAAGTTAGGGGGCGTTATGGTTAGGGTTAGACTTAGGTTTAGGGGTTAATCATTTTATTACAGTCGCGGCGGCGTAGTGGGGGGCAGGATAGGGGTTAATAAATTTATTATAGGTTGCGGCGGGTTCATGGAGCGGCGGTTTAGGGGTTAAACTATTTATTTAGTTGCGGAGAGGTGCGGGATCAGCAGGATAGGGGTTAATAATTTTATAATAGAGGGCGACGGTATAGGGGGGGCAGGATAGGGGTTACTAGGTATAATGTAGGTGGCAGCGGGGTTTAGGGGTTAATACATTTATCAGAGTTGCGGCAGGGTCTAGGAGCGGCGGTTTAGGGGTTAGTAACTTTATTGAGTTGCGGGGGGCTCCGGGGGCGCCGGTATAGGGGGTAGAACAGTGCAGTTTAGTGTGAGTGCTTAGTGACAGGCTAGCAATAAAGCTGGGAAAAAGCCGAAGGGCAGCGAGATCGGATGAGTGATAACTGTCACAGTCCGCTGCTCATCGCCCCACGGCTTTTTGACAGCTTTATTTGATAACTTAGGCGTATTTTTTCAGGTCCGCGGCGGCGAAGGTAGGCGAGCTTAGGCGGACGTATTGGGCCGGCGAAGCCAGAAAAGTAGACGGCTTGATAACTAGCCCCCATAGTCTCATTTATTTACAAACATTTGTTTTACCAAAAACATGTTGCACTGTCACATTACATTAATTTTAGCATATTTTGTAGTAAGAATATATTTACAATATACTTTTTGACAGGAGTAAACAGAGTTACATAGAATCCTCAAACCTTGGTTAAACAGTTCCAATGAGGAATTTTGTATGCAATAGAGCACACATACAGATATATGTTTATAAAAGGCAAGAAAAATCATTTTTTTCATTCAGACCAGTTGGTGCCAGGGTGTTTAATTTATACATCCACCTGCTCTTATGTTGCAGTAATAGTTTATCTACATCACCACAACGGCGGTGTTGCTTAATATGTTCAATCCCTGTAACATTTAGAATTGTGAAATCAGAATTATGTTCACTTTCAAAGTGTCTCGCTACAGGGCTCTCCTGGACTTTATTCTTAATATCATCCCTGTGCTCCCTAACTCGATCTTTAAGGTCTCTTTTGGTTTTCCCTACATAGTATTTGGGGCACGAACAGTGTAGGAGGTATATTACGCCTCTTGTGTTGCAGGTTATCCATTGCCTTATATCATATTGTTCTTCCGGATTAGTGCCAAATTTATTGGTCTTTTGAATAAACCTACAATACACACAGTGACCACACGGGCTACAACCAAGCCACCTCTTACCTTTATTCAGCCAAGTATTTGGGGTTTCTTTCTTAGTGTACTCACTATGTACTAAACTGTCTTTAAGGCTCCGCGCCCTCCATGCTGTTAATAGGGGATACTCCCCTATATATTTCTTTACATCTGGATCAATTGTTAGAATGTGTCAGTACTTTCTCACAATTTCTCTGATTTGTTTCTAGTGTGAGTTATATCTTGTTATCAGTCTGATCTTCCACTCATCCTGATTTCTTTATTTCTTATTATACAGAAGATCTTGTCTAGAACTCTGTCTGGATCTAATCCAAGCCTTTTTAATTTGACGTTTTGAGTACCCCCTCTCTAAAAATCTTGATGACATCTCTTTTGCTTGCTCCTCAAAATCTTTTGCACTAGAACAATTCCTTTTTAAACGTAAGAACTGTCCAACAGGTATGCCAGACTTTAGACTCTCAGGGTGATGGCTACTAGCATGCCACAGGCTGTTTGTAGCCGTCAATTTCCTATGTACCTTGGTTTTTAAATTATTACCTTCCCTCCAGATCTTCAGATCTAAAAAGGTTGCTTCATTTCGACTGATTTCTCTAGTTAAGAATATATTATAACTATTTTCAGTATTTAATGTGTTGATGAAGGAATTTATAAGTTCTTCACTTCCCTTACAAAGTAAAAATATGTAATCGAGAAAGCAAAACCACAGAGGTACGTGCACTTCCACAAGAGTTTCAAAGTTGGAGAAAATTTAAGCATCAGTCTGTAAAAAAAAAAAATTCCATAACAATTTAAAATAAAATGGGCTAGCAAAACACTTGTATACGTGGGTTAAATTGCATGCATCTCATGCCATTTTCTCCCTGAGAGGAGGGAGAGAACAGAAGGGGAAGGGAGAAAAGGGAGAGAAAGAGAGAGAAAAGAAAAGTGGGGAGGGAGAGGAGAAAAGGGGGGGAGGGAAAGAAAGGAGTGAAAGAAGAGAGCAAGGGAGGGAGTTGAGAGAAAGAAGGGAGGAAGTTGAGGGAGGAAGGCAGGGATAAATGGAAAGAAGGGAAAGAGGAAGGGAGGAAAAGAAGAATACACTTTGAAGCAATCACTGCCCTTCACATGCCACATACAGAAATTACAATCATTCAAGTAATTAAACTTTTTAAGTATCCGTTTACTATTTACTCTGTGGGTTCATGAATGCAGAGAGAGCTAGCTATTAGTAGCTAACATACATTAGCGCTGAGAGTTTATGATTAGACATCACATGAATGCAGACAAATCTATCTATTAGTAGCTAACATACATTAGCGCTGAGAGTTTATGATTAGACTTCACATGAATGCAGACAAATCTATCTATTAGTAGCTAACATACATTAGCACTGAGAGTTTATGATTAGACATCACATGAATGCAGAGAAAGCTAGCTATTAGTAGCTAACATACATTAGCGCTGAGAGTTTATGATTAGACATCACATGAATGCAGAGAAAGCTAGCTATTAGTAGCTAACATACATTAGCACTGAGAGTTTATGATTAGACATCACATGAATGCAGAGAAAGCTAGCTATTAGTAGCTAACATACATTAGCGCTGAGAGTTTATGATTAGACATCACATGAATGCAGAGACAGCTATTAGTAGCTAACATACATTAGCGCTGAGAGTTTATGATTAGACATCACATGAATGCAGAGAAAGCCTAGGGCAGCAGATTTGGGAGGGGCAGCACATCTGCCCTATCCTCTCTCTAAAAGCCACTATACAGTACAGTGAGCGATAAAGTGCAGGCTCTTACAGAGAAGACAAGGCACGTGCGCTGATTAAGGTCGCTCTTCACAGGCAGTGCTTCTTTAAACCGTTGCTTTATTTAGAGCCGCCGGCATTTTTGCAGTGGAAGCGTTCTTGTTGAGAAACTTGCCCGGGGATATGCTTACAAGGTGAGGCTGGAGGAGAAGACCTTGTGCCGATATGCTGCCTCCCCTTGTCAGCTGTGGTGGGTCTGCAAGCACAGTGCAAATTGCAGGTCTTAGTAACTAACAGACTGTATGCATCTGTGCACTGCTTTGATCAGCTTGTGATGTCTAATCATAAACTCTCAGCGCTAATGTATGTTAGCTACTAATAGCTGTCTCTGCATTCATGTGATGTCTAATCATAAACTCTCAGCGCTAATGTATGTTAGCTACTAATAGCTAGCTTTCTCTGCATTCATGTGATGTCTAATCATAAACTCTCAGCGCTGATGTATGTTAGCTACTAATAGCTAGCTTTCTCTGCATTCATGTGATGTCTAATCATAAACTCTCAGCGCTAATGTATGTTAGCTACTAATAGCTAGCTTTCTCTGCATTCATGTGATGTCTAATCATAAACTCTCAGCGCTAATGTATGTTAGCTACTAATAGCTAGCTTTCTCTGCATTCATGTGATGTCTAATCATAAACTCTCAGAGCTAATGTATGTTAGCTACTAATAGCTAGCTTTCTCTGCATTCATGTGAAGTCTAATCATAAACTCTCAGCGCTAATGTATGTTAGCTACTATTAGATAGATTTGTCTGCATTCATGTGATGTCTAATCATAAACTCTCAGCGCTAGTGTATGTTAGCTACTAATAGCTAGCTCTCTCTGCATTCATGAGCCCACAAAATAAATAGTAAACGGATACTTAAAAAGTTTCATTACTTGAATGATTGTAATTACTGTATGTGGCATGTGAAGGGCAGTGATTGCTTCAACGTGTATTCTTCTTTTCCTCCCTTCCTCTTTCCCTTCTTTCCATTTCTCCCTGCCTTCCTCCCTCAACTCCCTCCCTTCTTTCTCTCAACTCCCTCCCTTGCTCTCTTCTTTCACTCCTTTCTTTCCCTCCCCCCTTTTCTCCTCTCCCTCCCCACTTTTATTTTCTCTCTCTTTCTCTCCCTTCTCTCCCTTCCCCTTCTGTTCTCTCCCTCCTCTCAGGGAGAAAATGGCATGAGATGCATGCAATTTAACCCACGTATACAAGTGTTTTGCTAGCCCATTTTATTTTAAATTGTTATGGAATTTTTTTTTTTTACAGACTGATGCTTAAATTTTCTCCAACTTCGAAACTCTTGTGGAAGTGCACGTACCCCTGTGGTTTTGCTCTCTCGATTACATATTTTTACTTTGTAAGGGAAGTGAAGAACTTCTAAATTCCTTCAACACATTAAATACTGAAAATAGTTATAATATATTCTTAACTAGAGAAATCAGTCGAGATGAAGCAACCTTTTTAGATCTGAAGATCTGAAGGGAAAGTAATAATTTAAAAACCAAGGTACATAGGAAATCGACGGCTACAAATAGCCTGTTGCATGCTAGTAGCCATCACTCTGAGAGTCTAAAGTCTGGCATACTGTTGGACAGTTCTTACGTTTAAAAAGGAATAGTTCTAGTGCAAAAGATTTTGAGGAGCAAGCAAAAGAGATGTCATCAAGATTTTTAGAGAGGGGGTACTCAAAATGTCAAATTAAAAAGGCTTGGATTAGATCCAGACAGAGTTTTAGACAAGATCTTCTGTATAATAAGAAAGAAAGAAATCAGGATGAGGGGAAGATCAGACGGATAACAAGATATAGCTCACACTAGAAACAAATCAGAGAAATTATGAGAAAGTACTGACACATTCTAACAATTGATCCAGATGTAAAGAAATATATAGGGGAGTATCCCCTATTAACAGCATGGAGGGCGCGGAGCCTTAAAGACAGTTAAGTACATAGTGAATACACTAAGAAAGAAACCCCAAATACTTTTCTGAATAAAGGTAAGAGGTGGCTTGGTTGTAGCCCGTGTGGTCACTGTGTGTATTGTAGGTTTATCCAAAAGACCAATAAATTCGACACTAATCCGGAAGAACAATATGATATAAGGCAATGGATAACCTGCAACACAACAGGCGTAATATACCTCCTACACTGTTCGTGCCCCAAATACTATGTAGGGAAAACCAAAAGAGACCTTAAAGATCGAGTTAGGGAGCACAGGGATGATATTAAGAATAAAGTCCAGGAGAGCCCTGTAGCGAGACACTTTGAAAGTGAACATAATTCTGATTTCACGATTCTAAAACTTACAGGGATTGAACATATTAAGCAACACCGCCGTTGTGGTGATGTAGATAAACTATTACTGCAACACAAGAGCAGGTGGATGTATAAATTAAACACCCTGGCACCAACTGGTCTGAATGAAAACATTGATTTTTCTTGCCTTTTATAAACATATATCTGTATGTGTGCTCTATTGCGTACAAAATTCCTCATAGGAACTGTTTAACCATGGTTTGAGGATTCTATGTAACTCTGTTTACTCCTGTCAAAAAGTATATTGTAAATATATTCTTACTACAAAATATGCTAAAATTAATGTAACAACATGTTTTTGGTAAAACAAATGTTTGTAAATAAACAAAATCTGTTTAGAAAATATATGAAGCCATGGCGGTTCACATTATGCACCCCATTACTAGCAATGTTTAGCGACAGTGAGCTTTTAGGTATAATGAGATAGATAAAATGTAATATCCTTATTTACTGTCAGACAGAACATAAGAGGAGGATCTGAGCGCATTAAGAGGAACTGAAAGTTGGATAAAAAGCTAGCACTCCTTAACCATAGCATCTGATGAAGCCCTGTAAGCCAGCCCTTTTTCTGGGTGGGGCGAAACGCGTCATGCTGGTGCTAATCTAACCGGCAACTTCGAACTGTGAGCCGACACTCTCTTGCTTCCCCACCCGCAATATCTGGATTTGGTAACCGACAGCAAGGATATACTCTGGGAGCACATCTAAAGGAAACACATGACGAGATGCCATAAAAGTACCGGATTGCTGTATTATCGTTGGTTTTCCACAAAGTTTAGAGTGAGAAATGTGGGGCACTATGCAAAGCGAGTATTAATTGTCCTACACTAAATAGTGATTCACCACTGACTGTTGTGCTGGAGCATGTTCTAACACTAAAGGGACAGTCTACCATAGAATTGTTATTGTTTTAAAATATAGATAATCTCTTTATTACCCATTCCCCAGTTTTGCATAACCAACACAGTTATATTAATATACTTTTTACCTCTGTGATTACCTTGTATCTAGGAACCTTCTTCCAGCCCCCTGATCACATGACTGTGACTGTTTATTATCTATTGTCTTAAATTTAGCATTGTTTTGTGCTAAATCTTAAATAACCCCCTGTGCCTGAACACAGTGTTATCTATATGGCCCACGTGTACTTTCTGTCTCTTTGTGTTGAAAAGAGATTTAAAAAGCCTGTGATGAGAGGCAGCCCTCAAAGACTTAGAAATTAGCATATGAGCCTACCTATGTTTAGTTTAAACTAAGAATACCAAGAGAAAAAAGCAAATTTGATGATAAAAGTAAATTGTAAAGTTGATTAAAATTAAAAGTCCTATCTGAATAA